>NW_007577830.1:112328-273456 GCF_000690725.1 Stegastes partitus
TTTTTTTTCTGCATTATCAATCTAGGACATGTCAATGATTGCTTTTTTTGAGTGGTGTAAGATTAAAGAATTTGAATGGCGACTATTGTTTATGACTTTAATAAAAGTTTACAACTGTCTGAGGGGCCTACAGACTGATACTACTCTCAAAAAACAAAAACACACAATCACTGAGGTTGGAATTTGAAAATCTTCTGTAAAACACATATTTTTGTCAAAAATTAGGGCATATCTTGAATACAGCCCAAATGATCAAAAATAAAATGGACAAAAATGTCACGTAAGGGTTAAACAAAAAAGTCCAGGTTTACACAAAACAATGATCATCATATCTGGAGCTTCTGCAGACGCCCTGAACAGACAGAGGTTGTGATGCAGTGATCCTGTGGCTGATAGCGGCTGTCAGGCTGAACACACACACACACACACACACACACACACACACACACACTGACCATTTTCCAAATAAAATAATGGCAGACAGGGTTTTTAAGAACTGATTTTAATTAATTCCACACGTCAATAACAGCTGTTAGAATACGATCATTTTAAACTTTACAGTTTTATCCTCAACAGGCATCAAATGTGTCCCCAGATCTGAGCATTTGGTACAGGACATAACAATCCACACCTTGACCAGTCCTCCCAGTTTCTCAGTGGCATCAGCTTCCAGTGCTGCTGCCCCCAACAGCTTCTTATTGTCCGTTTGCCTATAGGAACAACTGGAGGCAATTCAAGGCTTAATAAAATATTTAAATTTTATTGTCTTTTAATATGAACATATAAAAAACACAACAAACAAAAACATTTACATCATGGATTGTAAGCCTCTGCCCATGCTACCTTATGCATTAGAAGAAGAAGAAGAAGAGATGCCACTACAAAAAGACCAGACCCTCAGCTCGCTCTCTCTCTCTCTCTCCCAAGCTCCAGAACAACCTGCAACCTTCTCTGGCTCAGTTCCACAGTAGCAACCTGCACCGCTTCTCACCTTTAACCATAAGATCATGAGAAGTTCAGGAGATCCACTCAAATAATGACCTTCTATACCTAGCAACAAATGAACAAAGTCATTTTCATATGTATAGCAGTTACTTACAAATAGCCCAGTTCGAGGCAGGTATTAGAGTTCTTTACATTTTGCTTCAAAGCGTCTTGTATAGAATATCCTTTTCAGGGTCAGACTCTGATGTATTACAGGCAAAGTGCCATCAATCAATTTTGTGTGGATCCCCGGATTTTATTTTTTTTTCTTTCTCATATGTATATCGATTTTTTTTAAGCTGTCAAAAGAAGGAGAAAAATGGAAGACGAGATTAGACTCAATCTACTTTTTCAACCGTCAACGCTATCGGAGGATGCACTTGCAACAGTGAGGCCCTGGATCAATGTGTAAATGGAAATTTCTCTGTGCATCTGAGCAAGGCAAAAAAAAAAACGAAAACCCGACCCTGTGCCCATCAAACAGAAGGGGTGGTGATGGAGGGAAGCACGCCATGCAGAACTCCTCCCGAGTCATTACCCCCCCGCGTCCTCCAGGTGTCACACAGTGAAGAAGGTTTCACATTTTCTGATTCTTATGCACAAGATGAAGCGGTCACGACGGTCAGGGATCCTCGATTAATACTCACTACAAGAGGGCTTTCAAATAAATAAGCCATAAACTCGGGATGGTATCGGATGAAAGTGCAAACAGCTCTAGCAACACAGCAAACACCTTTTTGTCTTATCGCCACACAAATGCTGATGATCTTCCTGCAAGACGAATCTAAAGCCCCCCTCAACTACCCCTATCTGAGGAGCAGCCGTCACATACTGACAATATTAGTGCAGGTGCAGAGGAATATTAGTCGTAAGCCTACAGCATGTAGCAATTAAAGTCCAATTCTATTCCAGCAAATAGATACGACCTTATCTACATTGAAAGGAGGCAGAGAGGGGTTTGCTGGACGAAGGAACTCTGCTCGCTCCAGACAGGACTATTTGTAACCCAATCAATGACTCTGAACTCGGTGTGGTTGCACGAACTGACACTTCATTAAGTTTCGTTGCGTCAGACGTGTCCAGCCCACCGCGAGCAAAGTACTCTGAATGGCTGCTGTGACCCGGGTCGGATTCATTCAGAGGGGGAAAGAAAAGCAGCGTTCGTCCAAAGCAGAGCCATGAGCCTGGATCAATTATACGTCTACACTCAAAATCCCAGCAGCAGAGGTTGCCCTGATTTCTGCAATCAACAGCTACGGTCTGTACAAAACTACAGCCAGATATCATGTGGATTTACCAGAAACGACTGTTAAGAGAATGTAAAGCAAATAAATAAATTCTTTCAAAGCAGAAACACAATGTGTGATAAAAAGGGTTACAGCACTTCTAATAATGTTCTTCTGTCCGTTTCTCTGACTTGAAACTTATAAATGGAATTAAAACACCTTCCCTCAGACTGGGGTCTCCTCAACCAAGCCAGCTCAACTGGCCTTAAAACAATGGGCTCCAATCTTCACCACTCAACAACAACACAAAAAAAAAAAAAAAGGCACCAAAACCTCAAAACCATTTCCTGTCTGCCACTTCTTAAAATACGCCTGCTTTGGCACAGCTGCCGTACAGTAATTTTGATGTTACGCCCATATGGGATTCAGAAAAATCAACTCAACCAAATCCTGTTTTCGTAAATGCAGTATCGTTTTACAGACCACCCATAGGTTTTTTTTTTTCCTTTTTTCTTTTTGCATCACTCACACCTACAGTTAGCCTCAGCGATCCACAAACTAACTCATCTTCAACCAAATCTTTTGTTGCTGCAGTGGGGACAGAGCTGCATGGAACGATGGAATTAAAAAAATACGAAGCAAAAAAAAATGTAGGAAAACAATCTCCAGTGTAAAATTGGCTTCAGAAAGACTTGTCAACTCATCTGTCCTGTACTTCTTTCAAAGCTACGCTCTGGTCAGTCTGCCAAGTTTTTTTTTTTTTTTATGACTGAGGTAGGTTCTCTTTATCTAAGGACAAAATAAAAATGGAAAGCATCACACATTGAGGCCAGTACTGCGCTCTGCCTTTTCAAAATTAAAAGGATAAATTCCTGAAAAAACTCAACAAAAAAACAAAAACAAAAGACCCTTTCAAGCTTTGAATCATTCTGTGAACAAAGAACACAATAGCAGAGGTTTGAGTTTGCATCACACTCCAGGTATTGCTGCCTTGTCCTCCCCTAAATTACTCATGCCTTCTCATTTGATGTTTTTCCGCCTTCTAACAAAAAAAACTACTGAGGAGCCTCCATTTTCAACTTGCCTGTTCATCACAAACGTGACAAAAAATCCGAGACGCAAACATTGTACGCCCATGGCTAAAAGGAGCCCGCGATTCCAAGTCATATACAAAGAGAGATGAGGGGGTTAGAGAGGGAATAGTCTGGAAATAGAGAAGCAAGGGTGGTGATGGTGGTGGTGGTGTTGGTGGTGTGGTGGGGTGCTCAATCCATTCAGTCTCTTTAGCAGAGGCAGGACGGTACAGATATTCACTGCGTGACGATTGGCCAGAAAGAGTTAGAGTTGCTTCCAGTGGTGCACAGTACAAAGAGGAATCCTTATCACTCTAGACTGAAGATTCATTAACAGTGCATGTTTGAGGGTGTGTTTGTCTTGTCTGGATATAAACCAGAGCTGCTAAAAGGCTCTGATGTCTGGGCATGAGGGAGGGTTGTTGTTGCATCTAGTGGATTACTGTGTTCCTGTCCTCAAGTTTCAAGCCCCCTGCCTCTCTGTCTGTGTGTGTGTGTCAGTCTATGAGGGGACAGAGCTGCAGGGTCAGTAGGCAGTGACTAGGTCCTTGTCGTAGTTGTATCGGCCCCTCTTTGGGGCGGGACTGTCGGCGCTGTCCTCAGTGTCCTCGCTGTCGCCTCCAGCCCCGCCCCCCTCCTCCTCAGAGGACGAGTCAAGAGTCAGATCTACCACCACACCTCCTCCCGGTGCCACGGCAGGTCCTCCCGTGACTCCCGCCATCCCCGCCGAACCGCTTCCAGATTTGCCCGTCAGACTGGTGCTGCTGTGGGCCGGTGAATGACCGTTTGCTTCAGGAATGCCTGCAGAGAGAAATGCCATTGTGAGAGATGATTAGAACAAGGATTTACTGGTAAAATATAGCAAACGGTAGCGATCGATTGATGTGGTTTTTCCAAGGCCGATGCTGCAACCAACAATTGGAAATAAAGACAGATTAGTGATATACATTGAACATGGTATATTAACAGCAACTGATGGCAGGAAACTTGTCTTTATAATTAGGTTTCCTCAGTAATAAGGATGAATTTGCTGAATATGTACAACACAAATAGGGATGAAGACATCACATGGTTCTAGGACCTTTTCCTCTGTTTACTACAGGACTGATTGAGATCGTACAGTTTGTCTTTTGCCGTTCCGTTAGTTGTTCTGTTTTCTCAACCTTTCACTATTCTACCACTTCTGTTGCCCACTAAGGCCCATATCTAAAAGCACGAATCTGTGGCTGCCTCCTAACTTAGCTGCTAGCTGTTAGCATAGCCTTAGCCACGGTGAAAGCAGCTACTTTCCTCATTTGTGGCGATGGCTTGCAGTTCTTGTTTAGATTTTTTCACGTATCTCTACTAGACAGACGTGTCCATCAATTAGAAACAGATTGTTAAAGTTAATAATATCCACAAAGATGCTACAGTACTCCCGATAGCGTTACCCACAAGCTCAGAGGCACAGCAAACCTCTTGGTGAGAGCCTTAGCCGAGCACTATCAGCAAAATAAGCTCCGGTTGGACTGACGCCGACCATTTTTTGGGAATATTTAGTGTATCGTTGAACACTGGGTGTGTTTGTGGAAGATTGCAGTGTTTCTTACAACTTCTATAGTATGTGCGACTTTATCTAATTCACCAGAACTGCTCGGTTCTGTCTCCGTCCGTAAACAGTAGCTTCAGTGTGGATGGCTATTACTTGTGAAGAGCCAATCAGACGGCGCTGTGGACGGGATGCTGCTTGATATCAAAGAGCCATTACAAACAGAAAGCGGTGCTAAAGTAGAGCATTTAATTGATTTTTTAAAATCCTCGCTTAATAAAAATAACAAAGGCTGAGAGTCGGGGAAATGGCCAAATATTTACCCCGATACTTGGTTGATCCCTCGTAGATTCAACAGAAAAAAATGACGTTCACACATTAGGAAAAAGACAATCAAGTGTGATACTTACATATATCAACAACAGGGTACTCTGGTGTGTTGCTGCGTTCTCTTTCCCTGTCCCTCTCCTTCTCATCTCTGATGGGTCGCCAGGAGCCGTCTGTTAAGTATTCAATCTCCTCAATGTCCTCGCTTGTCTCCTTCAGAATCTCAGATAACAGCCTGAAATGCACACTGCTGGTTAGAGGCAGCTCACAAAGCAGATTTTACACGTCAAGTAAAGGGACAATCCAGGACTCTAGCAGAGGTCTGAATTAGTTGAATCTTGTAGTTTTTGGTCCATCCTGCATTCAACGGATCTTGTCTGTCATTCTGCATCTACAAATTATTTTGCCATGCAGACCATTTCTCTATAATCTTGATCATTTACATTAAATAACAAGGTATTATTCAAATTGTGCTCCATGAGCAAATTAACAAAAACACCCTTAAATCCTTCCCCCTTCCTTGTTATTCCCCGAAATTCCAACCAACGTGTAGTAATTGAGCGGATAAAACCTAAACTTAGATCAGTTAAAGTAGGGACTTTCACACAAGCTTAATTTAAGGAATTCAAATCTACCTCGCAGCCAAAGTGCAGCACAATACTTTTACTCATAGGGGAAGTAAGGGAGTGCCTGTGAGCGCTGCTTATCATTTGCAGGAACTTACATGCCCAAACTGTTGTGGATGAAAATACCTTATCAAGAAGTGTTATGATAAAACGGACTCATCAGTGTCTATGAAGGATTTGCTATTGATCAAATATTTAAAAGAAAAATCACAACAAAAACCCCTGAAGACTGATATATATTTTGCACCTATAGCGAACAGAGCATTTTACGCTGCCAATAAATTAGTCTAGAAGTCTTAAGAGTTGCTTGCATTGCCTAAAAAAAACAAACACATGCTGAGTCTTCTTCAGTCACATGACTACATGGTTCACTACAACTTTGCCAAATAAAACAGTTCAAAGAAAAACAAGGCACTTTACAGGACTACTACTGTTGAATTGTAACATGACAGCTGTTGCAGAAACACAACAGATAACTACCCTGTCATGACATGCAAAATATTCAAAACTATTAAAATGGAAACTCAATACTCTGGCGCATGGTTCAACATGTATCAAGACCTATAAAACATCTGTGCAGTTCAATTTATTTTCCTCCACGCTGACTTTAACATACAGTTATAGTTAAAGTTACACATTGTATATTTTCAAAATGTATTGAAAGGAAGATGGTGCTGCAGGGGTGGGACGAGTCAGAGCACGACTCCGTGTACTCACCCATCAATGGTGAGCAGCTCAAATGGAGCGGGTTTGTCACAGACGGGGCAAGTCCATGTGGGCTTCTTCTCGTTCATCTGCAGGAAGAAGACTGCGTCGAAACACTGGAGATGAGCACAAGTTAACACTCGGCATGGCACGCCAAGCCGCATCTTCACCAGCTGGGAAAGAGAGAGGAGAAGAAGATGGATGTTAGATAAATATTTTGGAAACTTGTCACGGCTAAAAATGTCCGGTTCGAGGAAGATGGACTCACTGGACAGATGAGAGAAACTCGGAGGCCTGTGGTCGCGATTTCGCTCTCTGGGTCAAAACGTAGTTTGTCTTGGACTGCAGATAAATGGTAGGTAAACAGTTACGACGACATGTGGCAATATTGGAAACTCAATACACAATGCGGTCTTATCAGGACAGAGTTAACAAAAGGCTCACAGCCAATGACTTCCAGAGACAACACTGAAGTGACAATGTGTGTTTCTCATTTCATTCCCAGTGTTTCATAATGTATAGGCACCACTTACTGCGTTCACGACAGCGTTCTGCACTCTCAACGGAGCAGAGCTTGAGTTGGCTGAAGAGGTCTGCTGCGGTGAAGACCCTCACTAAATAAACTGCCACAGAGTACCGCTGAAAACACAGATTCACATGTTGTGAGCATTACATCAATGAAGGAACCCACTGAAAATTGAGCAATGACAAACTAAAGTTTAACACAAGATTTATCACGGTGAGAGGTCACCTTCCTCTGCTTATGTTGGAGGAAGGACTATGGAAAGTCTAGACTGGAAGCATCCTGATTGATGATGGACAACCTCTCACATTTAGTGGGCCTATTAATAAAACCACATAACACAGAAAAACCTGACAGCAGATCTATTTTATTAAAGAATGTCCACTATCTTACAGAACTTTGTTAAAATTGATTCAACCCTAAGGGAATGTTAAAGAAAAACATTCAAGCTTTAATACAAACATATCTCTTTGCTTAAATAGTCTTAAATTTCACTGGTTTGAGTTCCTTAAAAAGCATTTCTTCTGGGCCAAGCACTAAGTTATGGACTTGCATTGACTGAGTATGCTAAGGAGTCACATTTTTTATTCCTGTGTTACATAACAAACAAAGTTTTCATCTTCATTGACTTGTTTTTTCAGCTTGAAGTAACATATAATAAAAACACCATCTTAGGCTACGTTTAGTTTTAACTTCAAAGTTGTTCATCTTTTACTGGCTTACAAAACGGCACTTAAAAAAAAAAGGTGCCACCAAGACAGAGAGTCTATTTATTAATGTCCCAGCTGCTTATCTGGATGAGATTGATGATTGTAGAGGCAACAGCCTTTAAGGAGTTATACCACACACAGCTGAGTGGGACCCACAGTGCTAGTCCCAGCATGCCTTGCTGGAGGCTGGAATCTGCCAAAAGGAGGTGGACAGCTTTTTTCTTCTTTTTTTTTTTTTTTTGAGGGGAATCTAGGTTGCTCTACTTGCCCCTTTGCCACCATGACTCTGAGATTCAGCATTTAATTCTGACCTTGCCAAAGTTTCCCCAGGTGATGGTGACTCTGTTGGTGACATTGGAGAGATGCAACCAGGGAGTGATGTTTACAGGACGACAAGGACGACGAGGCTCAACACCAGGCTTATTAGAGGGGTAGTATCCCTGTAAACAGGCAGAATGGGAAAATAACATTTTAAAAACGTAAGCAAATACATAATTAGCTAAAATCAAACAGATCTGAAATCCTTCTAGATGACTTTGTTGTACACTCATTTTCAAACCATGAGGCTCAACATTACAAACACAAAAACATACAAAATCATTTTGTTGTGAAAGTTCAAATGGAAGAAGCTCAGGTCTCTACCTTGGGCAAAACAAAAAGAAAAGTTCTGAGCTCCAACCAAGCTGGATTCGGATGTTAGATTACAGTGACTTTCCTTTTGCTCTGCATATGTTTGTTGAGTTATACGCAGCTAAAAACAAAAGAAAAGCCAAGTTCTACTAAATTATACACCAGTGCCAGTACTTGTTAAAATGTGAGCTGAGCTGATGCATCTCCAGTTACTGGTCCTTGTGGATTCCATTTGAAATAATGGGCCTATCTGGTGTTAACATATTAACAATGACGTTCGTGTGCTGCATCATTTTCTATTTACACAGAAGTAAACAGAGTAAAAATAGGAGGAGGTAGGAGGAAGGAGGAAGGAACAAATGGTGCTGCAAAATATCATACTTCCTTTCTTCTTCTGGCAGTTTGTGCAGGTCTAGAAAACATTTAGCCCAACATTTATCAAATTGCACCTCCAGATGATTAGCTGCAATACACTGATTCATCTGCGGATTATTTTCTCAAATAATTGATTCACAAAACAGTGAAAATGATGCATTCAAGTCTTGAGTCTTTTTTTAATCTGACCATTGGTTCAGCCCTAAAATATTCCATTTAAAATAATAATAAACAGTGAAAAGCACAAAATCCTACAGCTGACAAGATGAACACAACAGTTTTGTTCTTTCTGGTTTAAAAATGACAAATTCTCCACAAAGTATCAAAACATTCGCATTAATCAGCTCATCATTCTCCATCCAGCTCTTAAATACATGTTTGGATGATATACCACAAAAACACAGCGCATTAAAATCACCCTTTATCTGCTATCACTGTGTACTTATTACCTTTGTTATTACATCTGAGTAATGTGGCTGAACAATAAGACGCTTAAAAAAGGCACTGACTTATCACACAGTCTCAGGCTACTCTCATCCGCCATTGCCGCTACTACATTTACTACCACTACTTCTGCATTTCATCAGAAAACTGTTGTGCTGTAATTTTTTCCGTCTGTCCAAGCTCTGACATCAGAGTTTGGTTATCAACTTGGGTTGAACAATAATATCAGCGCGTCATTGGGATTGACCAACGTCAGGCTAAAACGTTTACAGTTCTGTTTGAAGTTGCAGTAATCTTATTATTATGACTCGTGAATGAATACAGAAAAGGTGTCTGCACCTCCCACTGAATCATCAGGACACACTTTATGTTCGATGCAGTCAGAACAAGAAAAAAGCATCTATCAGTATTACCAATCAGCCTAAATCAGTTGGAAAATATCCAACGCACATATTCAAAAAACCAATCCCTACTATCAACAGGAACCTTCTTCTTCTTCTTCTTCTTTTTTTTAAATGCAAGAAACTACTAAATTCCCAATTCTGTCTTTCCGGTTCAGTTTGCTGACTGTACACTTTGTCAACACAACAGTGGAGCAATCCCTTGTTTGGATGCTAAAGCTTCTCACCACTACATGAATGCACAACAACACAACAATAAGCCACACAGAGACTTGCAGCTGGAGAGCTTCCTACTCAAATGTTGCCAGGTTTGTTGATGCCTTCCTGTTTGCTAACAACCACATTACCTGTGCCTGGATATTCTTGTTTTTTTCTTCAATGTAGACCTAAACCAGGTGGGTTTATCGATCACTATCATATACTAGACACTAGCTAAGCTGGGGCCAGGCTGTCAGTGATTTGTTTGGAAACAAATGTCTTACAGCAATGACTGAGGAATTTCTTCAACAGGAACACAAGACCAAACCCAGCTTTTGGTATGTTTGTATTCTGTAGGTGTGGCGAACCTCAGAGTGAATCAACTCACCGGCACATGACAGTAGGACTGGTTGACTTTGACAGCAATGTTGGGAGGATACTGGTCCTCCTGAACACCAATAGAGTCTGTGTAACAGATTCTGCAATAAAGAGGAATAACAGAGAGAAAGCTTAGTGCCACACGAATGACTCACTATTTGGCCACTGAGGAGGACTGAACCTGTATCTGTCAGGTCTTGTAATAAAAATAAATGAATGAGATCACATCACATGTGAAATTCCAACCCTATATATACGTGCATGATAAAACATTTTTTTCCTCTTAGTCATTCTTTTGCATCTGTGGGAGAAGTTCTTATTAACAGCACAGTCACTGGAGGGACCAGATCATTCCAGAAAAGAGGACCTCGAAACATTTATTAACCATTAATTCAGTACGGTTCATTAGGAATCACTGGGAACTTACCTAAGAACCACCTGGATCGATCGTATTCCTGGACGAAGCTCACTGAGAAAAGAAAAGGTCACAAATTGAAACAGACATATTTGTAAATCAAACTAGTGTTAACTGAAAGATCTGGGAGGTAGCGCTAGCTTCTTTTTTTTTACCTTGCATTTCTGATCTGGTCTGCTTGGTTCGGTGTTAACTCAAAGATGCATTGACTGTCCTGCAGTTTCTCATTGTTCTGGGCAACTGTAAACAGATAAAGAAAAAATCCATCATAACGGCACAAAGAATTCTCAAAAACTGACAATGATTTAAACAGAAGGACAAAAAAATAAAATAAATTCTGCACTCACTTAGCTCTGTTGGTGGCAGCAGCGTCTCCAAAGTTTGGTAGAAGGGCAGTGGTACCAGCTTGACCTCTGCTGCAGGTGTGGGGATTGGTTTGGAAATGCCGTTGAGGTAGTCTGCGCCCTGAGAGGTGGCAGTGGGGGAAGAGCTGAGAGATGAGTAGGCAACTGGGACGCCCTCTGGACGCCTTGCCGCCAGCCAACCAGATGTTTTGGGGAAACGTGACTCATAGAGTTGCCTGACGTTCTTCAGCAGCTCCGGGCTGTACTCGGTCTGCACCAGCCTCAACGCGCGCCCCACCAGGTCCTGCTTCAGCCCACTTTTGCTGCGACCCATTGAGGCCAGCAGCGTCTGCAGGTCTGAGACCCGGAAACTTTTGACCATGTTCTGGAGGGAGGACAAGATAAGAATATGAGAAGCAGAACACAAAGACAAAGAAACATTTCTCTAAACTATTGGAGATTTATTTTAACATGTTATTTCCTGTCAGGACAAAAGGCACAGTTTACCAGTGGTTCCCAGGCTAGAGAATACATTTAATAACATTTTTGTTTAAACTCTGATAAGTTTCTTAAATAAATATATCGAGTTCTCTGGAAAACCCCATCAAGACAAATTGCAAAATTCAATATCCTGTGGAAAGTCCCACATGCAGCACACCTGGAAAATTTGTAACCCAGCAGGATCCAAACAATTATTTACCATTAACTCATGTGCAGCGTTCAACATGACATAGGAGTCCATCAAACTGTTTGATACCTGCTAAAATTAGCATTTGTCCTTGGTCACTTTAATCCTACAGAGGCCTGAAACTGCCTTGTAATTAGCTGGCTATATTAAGAAGACACATCGCTGCTTATTCTGATCGCCTGCATTAAGGCTGAGTCACTGTTCTTAAATTGTGTTAACGTTAATAAAACTTTATAGTCCAAAATCTGCAGCAGCAAATCACTGTCTAACCATCTAACCCATAAAGTCATGTGTGACACAAACAAACATGCCTAAAAAGTAAAGGCATGAACACTTTTGACTGTGATTTGAATATTCAATCATAAAAAAAAGGTTAAATGGACAAAGAAGTGTGTGGTAAAACTTCTCATTCATTTCTAAGAGTTCACCATGTGAATTTATTCATTTAGAGCTTAATCTGTTTACTGTCTACATTTAATGTAGCACTTAGCTGCTCCAGCAAAATGCACTTTTATTTTTGAACTTCTCCTGATGGGCAGCATGTTTATCAAATGGTTCCTAAGCATTCACTGTTTCCCTGTTTAATATCACTTGCATCAACTGCGAAAGGCTGAGGACAGACTTGTTTGTGCAGGAATAACCATTCATATGTAAGCAGAAGAAAAACCATCACGAGCTTTACTCACTGAATACACAGAAAGTGTGGTCAGCACGTAAATCTCCTACACTCGCCAAAATGTGTCCTTGTTTTCATGAGCTACACTAAACTTGTACACCTTTTTTTTTTAAAAAACAAAAAACAAATGGAATGTAAAGACAAACCGCACAACTAAAGACATATAGCCCGTATGAGGATGTTTATATGACAGGCTGAGAACTTGACTGAAGAGCAAAACACGGAATGTTGTTGTTACTGGAAAAACCTGAGGCGTGCGACATGCTTCGGATTCATCTGATATTTCTGAGTTGAACATCATTGAACAAATGCGTTTGTGTCTAGATTAAATTCGCACAATACGGTCGCTGTCCATTGTGCTTTTCTGATGGACAAGCTGTGCAAAACTGCAGCCATACATTCAGCAACGTTGCAGTCCGGCGCTCAGCCTCACTTGAACATTGCCATTGTAGCCTGCGCTATCGGCAGGCTAGCTTCTCCACAGACCGGGCTGTCGGTATTCAATCATGGCTACTGGACGTTTTGACAGGTGCACAGCTCCACAAACTAACCGGCTAACTACATTCAGACGTTACTGTAAGACGAATAATATCAAATGGTAACATGCCAGGAAGCACGCCAGCGGCAAACCCTCAGATGCTTGTATGGTCGCATCATTCATTTTCGATGTCTCCCCTCAGAGCCAGCGTGATGCTAGCTAAACCAACGCACTTGCCTAGTTAAATTACCTAGTCGGCTAGCTAAGTTAGCACCACGGGCTACTTGGTTTCGTCGTGATTTCAGTGCCCCACATTTGTGGGAATAAACACGCTTAACAGTATTCACACAAAGCCCCCGGTTCCCCCACGACCGGGGTGAGTTTCAGCCCACACTCCCGCGCCCGTCTCCCATCAAACCAAAGCCAGCCAAGCTCTACTTGCCATCGCTTCCACCAGTTCGGCCGCCATCTTCGTGCAGCAGTACCGCGAGAGTCAGAGACGACGGCTAGTCTTTCACCAATGAAACGCCGAGTCTGCTTTGATTGATGGGCCGCCACGGCCAATCACAGCGCGGGTTTGACCGGAGCCCGAAGCGCTACATTCGAAATGGGCGGGACCCCCGTTATTTAAAGTCACAGTGCAACTTTTTAAAAACACTAAGAGGCAGGTCCCTTTTCCAAAACAGGCCTCACCAGCCAATAACGGCACCACATGCCGTGATATTTTGATATTCGTGGTGTTTCAGTTTTATAATACTGCGGTATCGTGAAGGTGAGGGTTAAATAATGTTTAAATACAACGTGGGCGAAAAGCATGGAGTGTCAAGTGGACCGGGTCGCATGGTCCGTTCAATTCCCGTCCGAGCGAAAAATTCCGGTTCAGCTTCTGCGTCCAGCCGAGAGATGTGGAGTTGATGCTTTGTCTAAGGTGTGTTCATAATTGAATTAAAACGAGTAATTACCAAAATATAAACACACATCAAGGTAAAAACCAGCCACATTCCGCCGGTTACACAAAGACCACGTTGTGTCACCACGTTAGAAAAAATGTAAATGAGTGTTTTTAGGACAAATGTAGAATCCCTGCGGTGATCCAGGCCTGCTTTTCCACAAAGCTCCTCATATGTGGGCAAAGAATAGCCTCATGGAAACACAAAAATCAATTGAGGGAATTGCAGTATCATGTAATTACATGGTGTGTTTTGTTTTGGCGTTACTTTGGATGTGAAACGTCAATAAAACAATGCCGCATTTTCAGAAAGAGCAGCTGCCCTTGTCATTCTGCTGATTGATAGAAAAGACTCTTCATGTTTAATATCTTATATTAACACATTTGCAAAGATAAGACTCTATTAGTTCAGCTATTCATACGCCTGATTCAATTTAATTCACACACGCAAACCCAAATTACAACTTGGAAATTTCTCTACAATACATATTCTCTTCTTTCTTTCTTTTCTTTCCTTCTTTGTTTTTTCTTTTTTAACAGATCTGACATTGGTTTATGCTTTTTAGTAATAAACCGTAAGTCTGCATGTAAATTAATATAACTACGTAGAATGTATAAGCCTTACAAGACAGCATACATTATTGCTCAGTGCTGTGCATATATTTCTTGTTACATTATTTAAACAGAAGAGGGCAACATGGTCCATGATTTGACCCGACTCATTTAATTCGTCTCTTGTGTGTTAAACCTGCAGAACAAAGCAGATCTATGTAGATTCTGTACTGTTGGTGTTATGTGGACTAAAGTGATAAATGTTTCTTTTAATTATCTCTCATGTGGAGGTTATTCATATCTCTACAACTCCACAGTCAGCAAACCCATCAGGATAAACTCATGCACATAGACGCTGTTAAACATAGACTTTTATTTATGTCAGATCCCAGAGATTTTAGGAATATAAAACATGGCGACATCAATTTTCCATTTGATGTGAAAGTGGCATCTTGAGTTTAAACATTTCATACAGTGCAAGTGTGATGAAGCTTCACTCAAGCAGGAGAATACATAGATACAGAATGTGTATGTAATGCTGTGTTTTTATTTATTTTCAAATATTTTATTTTACTTTGATTAGGAAATTGAATTCAAGTGGTTAAATAGTTCTAAGTTTTAAAATGGATTGTGCTTCAGGAAATCTTACAGTTGTTCAAAAACACACAAAGAGCCTTTGTGTTCCTTCACTGTAAAGACTCAGTTAAAAGTGCAAATTCTGTTTATTAAAATGTAATCGTACCAATGTCATGTAAAGATACAACCCACAACTTTAAAGATCACTTTATAGTCATTCAGAGTTTGGCTGTGTAGATATTTGGCCAGCACATCAGGGCATAAAAAAGGTCCAGTGCCACTTTACTGTTGACATTACAGCATCATCACAAACAGGCACAATTCATACAAGTCATAGACATCAAAAAATACTAAAACAGTACCATAAAATTTATTCATACCTGGCTTATGTTCCATTAAGTCCTTGTAGCAAAACTTACAAATGACACTGAATTAAATTTACAGTTAAATTCAACACAGAAATTAAGTAATTTTGAGTGCTGATATATTTTGAGAGCTCCATGAAACAACTGTTCATGTCGAGCCAGATGGTAGCTTTTAATTTGAAGAAAAAAAAAAAACGACCTTAAATAGCCAGTAACACATCAAACACAATTTAAAACACAATATAATACAATGTTGTATCCAGAAGCAGTTCAGTGTAGATTTTCTGTGATAGATCAATGATTATATTTGCTCAACTTAAAAAAAAAAAAAGACACGTAAAAAAGCCTAAATTCCTCCTGCTAATAACAAAGACAAAATTGATATAATAATAGGTAAAAATTGGAATAAAGATTACAGTAGATGTGATTTTTAAAAAGGTTCATTTCAACAACAGGACATGAAATCTAATTTTTCATTTGTATCTGTTACTGTTCTGTTACCATGTGGCTGCACAATATGTGAATGTTCTTCCCCCTCCCAAAAAAAAGACATGTGTGAACTCCAAAACACCAAACTTGAGCCATTAATTACTGCTCTATGGTAATTGAAGTAAATCTTTGGACAGTATCCCGGACAAAACTACTTTAACAGGATAACTCGGGCATCTAAAAGGCCTTTGATTCTACAGCATGCATCCCCTGCACACCATGTCTTACTAAATCTTGAGTGTTTAATCTCCCGTAATTACAAAGATTTGCTTAGGTTAATAAAAATAATCCGCCTCAATTGAGACCCCCTACCTGGACCTCCCCTGTGCCTTCTTGGCCCCTTTCTGTGAGGGATAAATTCACAGTCATATAAATACAGTCACCTTGAAGCACAGCTCCGTGATTCGGGAGCAAAAGGCTGTTGGATACCCGAGAAAGAGGTTTTGGCAGGTTTGTCAGAGAGTCGAAGACTGTTTGCTTAAAATTTGTTGGCAAACAAAGTGGCCGCATTTAGTCGTGCAGACTGACGTCATTTCCACGAGTTGAGACGGTGTCACTCTTTAGCGCATCAAGGTTAACAACAGTTGAGAGGCTCATCGTTATCTGTGATCTTGTCAACAGTAAGACTTTGGCGAAAGAATCGAGTGGCACCGAGGCGTTTTACTTTATGAAAGGTCCTAATTTTTTAAAGGAAAATAGCCATGCTGTGAAACTCAGACACACCCAACTCTGAGAAGACTTTCGGAAGAGACATTTTTCCATTCATGACTTCAGACCTCTTCAACAGTCAGTGTGGAGCCAATAAAACCTCTGCAATGAGTCTGAGATATCTTAATTCAGAAATGACAATGGAGGACAGGAGCAGCCGCAACGGAAGCAGAGAAAGGCTCGGACTGAGCTTCACTATCGACTACCTTCTGTTCAATAAAGGAGTCAAAGGTTTGAAGGAAGAAGGAAGTCGTGCCGCAGAGCAGACAGAGAGCAACATGCTAAATCATCACAATCCTAAACCCGAAGAGGTGGGGATTCGCCGCGAGACTCAGGAGAAGCGTCTACAGAGGTCAGACACTGGGAAAAGGATAGTCAAAGAAGAGGAGGGGGATGCAGAGCGACAAGAGGAGGGGGAGGAGGAAGTGACCACCACCACCACCACGTCCACCGGCAGCAGCAGTCCTAAGAAGTCTGTGGACAAACCCAACCAGTCGTACATCGCGCTCATCTCCAAGGCAATCCTCGCGTCCGAGCAGAAGAAGCTACTGCTGTGTGACATCTACCAGTGGATCATGGACCACTACCCTTACTTCAAGAGTAAAGTATGTTCATGTCAGTCTTGTTGTGTTCTTTCTGTTTGTGTGGCAGCCACAGATCAACACGTTGTCGTGGAATGAGTCGGAAAGCAAAATTGGATGATGTATAGTTCTCGGTACAGACGTTAGCAATCTGAGAAAGTGTTCCCCCCCAAAAAACACAGATATCAGGATAGCGGGACAGATATCGAGGCAGCACGTTTTTCTTGAGGTGTTTAATTCGGTTGCGATAAACAAGAATGCGGCAGCCATTTTCGCATGCGAAGCGACCTACTTGGCGTGCGTAATCTGTCTGAGTGGTTAGACAATTAGGTGCTCGCGGGGACACTCGATGATCTTGTTGTTGGCAAATTGGCAAATAAAGTAATCCTGTTGCTAGGTTGCAAACTGCTCCTGCCTTTTACCAGGTGCTGCAGCAGATTGGACGTAGCCTAGGGGATTAAAGTCGATCGCTGGTGCTAGAAAGGTAACTCGGGGTGTCGTGTCTTGCTGCGATCATATGCGTTGTTGACAAGCTATGGCGCGTCCTGCCAACAACAAGCAAGGTGACGTCCCGAAGAGGATCAGCGATACTTAACAGCCACCTATGTTTATTTTCCACCCATTGTTTGACTCCTAATTAACGTGTTGCTTTCGTCCTAACCACCTTTATCTTCTTTACTTGCACCAACAGGATAAGAACTGGAGAAACAGCGTGCGTCACAACTTGTCCCTCAACGACTGTTTCATCAAAGCAGGCCGAAGCGACAACGGGAAAGGCCACTTCTGGGCGATTCACCCGTCGAACTATGAGGACTTTTCTAACGGGGACTACCACTGCCGGAGGGCACGGCGGAGGGTACGCAGGGTGGCGGGACAACTTCCTCTTTCCTCCCTGGCCTCGCCCTACCACCCTGCCCTCAGCAGGCAGCACAGACCAACCTGCTGGTGCTGTCCTCCGGCCCCAGCGATCCCTCTGTCCTGCTTGGCCCCCAGACTCTACTGGCCCTGGTCCGGCTTGCAGCCACAAGTGGGGCTCCACCTGGGCCTAAATGCCTCTTTACCTTGAGAGTGAATTTGTTTGTACTGTTGTGGTATCATATATTTACAGTTTGGCCCTGGTTACTATTGGCTAAACTCTAGAATCTTATGCTAATGATTATATCATTAGAAGATGTTAAAACTGAAAAAGACTTGGTCAATATTCTGCTTTATAAGTAAGAACAAAGGGATTTTTAGGATGCTAATGATTTGCTAAAATGTATGAATCTTTCAAAGCTGTTGCACTTATTTGTATTCTGAATGTTTTTAGAATAACAAAATGCAATGTTTTGTTATAATCGCATTAAATAATATTGAATTAAACACCATGTGTGTTGTGTGTGTGGTGCCCACTTGTGCATGTGAGTGCAGCTTTTGCTAAAAGTGAGCCCAATGCTAAAATACCTCCCGGTGTTAGATGCTAATTAGTCAAAGCTGTCGGGATGTAAAATCTTCTGCCTTAAGAGACTAAAATCGGGCTTTCCAAAGCCGACTCCCAAGGAAATGAGGCCAGATAATCTCGGCAATCCCAAATAGTTTCAAGAAATAGGAAGCTTATCACACAATGTAATCCGCAACCGCTGCTGCAGAAAGAGGGGGACTGCGGGAGGTCGAGGATGAAGGGAGCGGAGGAAAGGGAAGGAGGCCCGAGGGGAGGGAGGGGATTTATTGGAGAGAGGTGGAAGGGGATTTTAAGGACTGTACGTGCAGATGAATCAGTCAAGGTGGATAATTAATGCAAGTAGAACACTGATATATATATATACATACATACAGATAAACTAAAGGAAAAAACAAACATCAGGTGTGTGGTTATGGTGTTCAGAATTGTTCTATTGCATTTTAGCACTGATTCTCTGGAATTCTACTGATGGGATGAAACACATTTTCCCAAAAATATAATACCTCATTTTGTGTTTTGACGATGGTGGTAAAGACATAAAATGCCCTCAGTTTGAAATAGTGCAGAATCTTAAATATTTCCTCCTCTTAGTCGACTCTTGTATTTTCTCGATCCTCAGACTTTTTGATTATTGCCAGATTTACATGAAAGTACCACAGATTGTTGATGTGATGCCAGACTTTTGGACCCCACTTAATACAGAGATATGTGACAAATTAAAGGAAAAAATCCCAACATGACGTGCTTTAATAAGGTTTTAGGCCACCACGTGCTGCCAGAATAGCTTCAGTGCATCTTGGCATTGATTCTCCAATTCTCTGGATCTCTACTGGAGGGATGAACTCCATTTTTCCAAAAGATATTCCGTCCCTGACCTTCAGTTTGGTTGAAATCTGGTGGCTGTGAGAGCCAAATTCACAAAATTTTCGTCAAACCATTTAGTTCCACATGGATGGAGGCATTATCTTGGAAAGACCACTCCCATCAGGACAGAAATGTCACTCAGACCAACTTTGCATTGATTTGTAGTGACTCTTCCATCTAAGAGGACATGTGGACCCAAATCAAGCCAGCAAAATGTACCAAACAGCACAACGGAGCCACCAGGTCCCGTCACTCTCAGGGCTTACAGGTCTGGATTTTTCCTTTAATTTGTCACCTGTCTGTATCTGATAAAGTTTTCTGTAAAAGACATACAAAGTCACTGACAAAATGAGAGCAGTTATGGAAGCTGTCAAAAATCTTTTAAAAAAAGATTAAATTCACCCTTAAAACTGCAGGAAAATCAGCTTTCTTATGACATGACCCCTAAACATTGCCACAAAAGGAATCAAGTCAATTTTTTTACCTGTCCGGCTCGACATCAATAGTGAAATTCCTCTCTGGCTTGCAAAGGTTGGCATTTACATCCACAGTGCCTCAGCCTAAGAGGATTAGATCATACATTGACTTTTCTGAAGTTTGTTTGTCTCCGCTCATGTGGGCTTCTTATTTGCAAATTATTGAATATTCGAATAAGGCAATATTTGACATTAAATTAGGTCCTGAATGGACAAACAATATGTCAGAGGGATAAAGCCTGCGAGAGGCCGAGAGAGCAGGTGTTACTCACAACAGTTATTTTCCGGCGATGTTCATTAGAACAACGACAGATCCGGCTAATTAATTTTTTGCTCGCCAAATCTTCCTATTCAATGTCAGCAGCTAATTGGAGACCTAATTTGCTTAATTCCCATGAATTGGTCTCCGCATCAAATCCTCTTCAATTCACCAGCTTTAAGGCTTTAATTTTGGTTGCATATGTTTGCTGTACACACACACACACACACACACACACACACACACTGACACACGGACACACAAGCGTGCAAACACACATACAGTTGTGTAATTTTTACATTGAAAAAACCACAATAAATGCAGAATAATAAAACTGTGGAGCTTGCAGAGTTATAATAGTGTGTTGTGCTGTTTTGTGTTCTATGTTTGAAATCATATACAAGCAAACAGCATATTTTTTTAAGTATGTTTTCTGCTCTTTCCTTTTAAAATATTGTAAATAACATCTCTTATGAGTCACAAAATCAAAATATAATTAGCAGCGTTTTTAAGGAGAATCAGATTGGGGTCATGAGCTCTGTGTGTGTGTGTGTGTGTGTGTGTGTGTGTGTGTGTGTTCATATGTGCATGAGGTTTTGTTAATCTAATGAGATGGGCGGACGGGTGCAGGGGGCCGTAGATTAAGGCCCAAAGATTTGTTGCTGATTAGCAGAGAGTGAGGTAAGAAGATCAGTCCTGCTGAGATGGCGATGAAACATTATGGCTGCGCTTTAATGCAACACATTTGCAGCAGCATTCCAAAGCTACTTTAGCCTTTAGCTTACATGTATCTCATTGATTCGACTCTGGATGCAACGTACAAAAGTTGACGCAACACGGGATGAAACCCAAACAGATCAAAGGGATACACACGAAAAACGGGATGTTACCATCAGTTCAGTGCAGGTCATCTTGATCTAAAGCTTGTAACTACGACTGTGTGCGATATGAAGAGTGTTTTTAAAGATTGCATTAGCAGCTCTGAAAAAAAATCATTAATCCCAGCGATTTATGTTAAGGGAAGAACTCGTTTTCTCTGCTTTTTGTCCTAATGACTCATTTATATTGTGTTACGTTCACTCACTAACCACTACAGTCTAGAAAATAATGTTTGGGCTCAATAGATAAAAAACAACACAACAGTTTGCATCAATTTTTTTTGGACAACTTTGAATAAAATTATGTTCAAGCAACAAGCTGCACTGATTTGAGGGAAATTAGCTTTTTCTCTACAATCAAATTATTTTAATTTCCAGTCTAACCATTTAAAACCACCCAGGCATGTTAAAACAGAGAAGAAAAATAAAGCTCTCAAGTCAGTTTCTTTAAGCTACCGCAACCTGAATTTAGTTTTAAATAAACTAATGCAGAAATATGAGTTTAGACACAATGCTAAATTGATGCTACATTATAATACCAATCCAGCCTATCAGAATAATGTCTGCAACTTAAAAGGTTAACCTAAATCCACAAATTGACATTTTTATCCTCTATTTAATTAAATGTGTGGGAACAGGTTCCTCAAACTACTTTTTAGAGAGACATTTAGCCCGAAATAAAGTTCTTACCTGCTTGACTTTCAATAAAGTTCAATTTTACTTCAATTTATATCCAAAATTCAGTGAAGAAAATATCTGAATGCTTGAACAAGTACATTTAAAACATGAAAACAATGTTTTTCTAAAATTGTGGACCTGTATTAGCTTTGGTAAATAGTCAGTTTAAATGTTTTTAAATCCATCATATGTATTAATTTATTTTTGAGGTGTTTGGCTGAAATGGAGACCTGACTTTACACAAACATTTATCTATTTTTCGGGGTTCACCTGCTGCTATTCAGCTGGGTTTTAGCGCCGGATTAGTGGCAGAGCTAGTTGAGTAATTCAAACCTAGCGACCATCCACTTAAATAAATGCAGGGCTGCAAGATAAAAGGTCTAACTTATTGATTTAGATCAACCTTTCAAGTTGCAAACACTATGATGATGAGGTGGGTTGGCACAACAATGTTGGTAAACTTAATATTGTGTGTAATTTAAACTCACATTTCTGTATTAGTTGATGAAAAACTACATTCAAGTTGCGGTAACTTCATAAAATTGGCTCGATAACTTCATTTTTCTTCACCTTGACAGCTCCCCTACGTATTTAACACTGGAACAACGTAATGTTACCTAATTTTTAATGTGTATTCAACTTTTAAAAATGATGTTTATGCTACCAATCTTCATGTATGTGACAACAGATTAATCTTTTAAGTTGCTCATATTATTTTGATGGGCTGGGTTGACATAATAATGTTGCATCAACTCACTGTTGCCTGTAATTTCTGCATCAGTTGATTTAAAACTAAATTCAAGTTGATGTAACTTGAAGAAATGGGCTTGTTCACTTTATTTTTCTTCATCTTGAGTTCAGGATTTCAAGTCCTAACCCTACTCAACACTGGAGCAACTTAATGTGTTAAATCTGCCAACTTTTAAACGTTTGTTTAAAATTACTGTAATTAAGTATGTAAGACTTAACATTTCCTGTTAAATAATTTATGAATACTACTTGGAAAAAGTTGATTTTTACAAGTAATCAACTTAAAAACCTGCGTTAATGCTAGAAATAATCAAGCAAGTTGTAAATATATCATTATTTTGATGGGTTTGGTGACATAATGTTGTTTGTTGACTTAATATTGTGTGTAATTTTAAACTAAGATATTCTGTATGACTCTATAACTTAATTTTTCCTTCATCTTGAGGTCACGATTTTAAGTCTCCTCCTGCATTTTAACATGCTTGGTCAATTTAATTAAACATACATTTGATTAAAGAGGAAAAACTCAGTGTAGTTTGTTGGTTGGTTGAACATAATTGCATTAAAAGTTGAAAAAACTCAAAAACATTCACTGTAATTTGTACACTTCTTAAAGTGCCAAAAATGGGACTACATGGCAGTCTAAAGAAATTAAAGGACAATCTTGTAATATGTAGAACAAAGTCTTTACCATCTGTTTGACTTTATTGACTTAATTATTTGTTCGGTTGGTCCTGGTGCAGCTTAATAACTCTCAATGGGCCCAAAAGGCTGGAGGAGCCCAAATTGCGGCCTATTAGAAAGCATGATTGCATAGAAGTAAGTAGTATTTAGGGCTCAGGAAGCGCTATAGTTGAACCAAAACCAGCGACTATTTTCTGGTTGTGTCCCACTATGAACAATGGAACAGCATTACCTCGGCTTCAAAGGCTCCATAATAGTCAATCGATCAGAATGCGAGGCGCTATTCTGCAGATTACTGTTAACAATAATTTGCCTCCCAGTGCACCGTTGCCATCTTTGAAGCAATGTTTTATTGCCCTTTTTTTTTTTTTTTTTTTCTTCTTCTTTTTTCATCCCCATCTGTCATCCCCGAGGTCCACTGTTTGATCTCCCCCCACCAGTGTCTGCCTCCCCGGGGTCGCGTTGACCTGTTGATTGGCAGCTGCGATCAGACATATGGTGGGACGAGGCATCGACCGGAGCTCCCCGGAGACAAAAGCAGACTAGTAGGGGCTGTTTCTCTCTCCCCCTCTTCTCCTCCTTCTCCTTGCTCCTTTTCCTTCCTCTTCTTCTTCTTCTTCTTCTTTCCCCCGGTGCAGCAGCAGCGGGAGGAAGAGGCCCGATCCCACCACTAGATGACGCACGGTTCAAGCGAATATCTCCGGCGACCATTTAACGTGAGTGAACGTGGCAAACTTTTATTATTATTAGTATTAGTATTATGATCATTTCTATTCAACCCGTCATCATTTCTAATTAGCCCTGTTGAAAATAACACGTGTTGCATGTGCTGGTGTAAGATGCTGATGAAGCATGCTATAATTGGAAATGATTTATTTCCATTTTCTCTCGCTTGTGACCACTAAAGTGGAGTCATGATGGCAGCTATGTGCTCAGCAGGGGATCAAACAAGGAGGCAGAAATATGTGAAATGCAGATGTGGAGGCTGGTGTGTCTCCTCGTGCCAGGCTTGTTTGCATTTCCCCCAGCTGTGTGTCATTTCCACACAGATGTGATGCTCAGCCTCCTCCTGCACTGTAAAAAACGTTTTTTTGGAAACTATTTACTGGTGTTTTACAGATTTCCCATAACTCTATTAAATTACAGATGATAACTAGTAAAATTACAGAAAAAAACATGAATTTGCATGTTAACAGGCCCAAACTGTAAAAACCAGTATTTTAATAAATGGTAATCCATGCTCTTTTACAACACACACCCTCACTATTACTTTGTTTAACCAATTAGCACAGTTTTTCAACTTTACAGAATTTCACTGTTTTTTTTAAACATATTTTTTTGCAACCTTGCTGCATGATTTTTGTAAAAACTGTAAATAATGTCCACATCAAAAAGTCATATTTTTATAAATAATGGTTCATGCTTTAACAACATAAGACTGTAATATACGCTGTTTTTCCATATTTAAATCAGCTAAGAAACATCATTCAGATATTTGGGAAGATCTGTGTGATATTTGCCTGTTTCTTTGAACATCATCAACATACTTCTTGTTTTTTGGCACCTTTGCAACATAATTTTGAGGGTTTTTGTTTGTTTTTGAAACTGTAAATAATGTCAATATCAAAAATTATAATTTTTATTGAAGGTATTTTTTGTTTTTACAACACACTTTACTCTATTTAAATGTCACTATGACGTATATTTATATATGATATTCGCCCGTTTCTTACTTTTTCTGCCACTGTTGCTGCACTTTTCTTTTTTTTTGTTTTACAGTGTGTGCGCGTGCATATCCGCGTGCACGATTTTAGCATACAGAATGCATAACACCCCCCCCCCCCCCATCTCTCCTCCTATAGTGAGCAGAGCGTTGCCATGGCGATGCATCTCTGGCCAGGGTCTTGCAGTGATCCCCACTGACCCTGATTGGTGACCTCTGACATTTAGGCCATGGCCAGGGTCAAAAGGTCAGCGATGGCCGCAGGGCAACAAGAGCACTTCCATGATTGGCACTCTGACATGCTCGCTGCCTGCTTTCATCTGCAGAGCTCACCTCCCTGCCGGCCTGCACCTCTCATTTGCATTTGTTACATGAACCATCAGCTGCAGGAGCTTCATCCTGCTGGGTTTTTTTTGGTTTGTTTTGTTTTGTTTTTTACGTTGCATGTTAGCAGGTAACCCTCTCTGCGCTCAAGGCGATGCAAAGGGCTCGATGTGGTATCATTTGCATTTAGCGCTACGCGGTCTGCAGGCTGTAGGTTTCGGTTTTGTGTAAACTGTGACGATAAAATGCGATCTCCAGCAGTCCGGCGTCTTGTATCATGACGGTTATGATAGCCGTAATGATCATCAGTATTCCCATGGCCCCTGCAATCCACTGTATGTGAGGATATTTATAGTTCTTCATGTGATAGTGTGTGTGTGTGTGTGTGTGTGTGTGTGTTTCTTGGGGGGGGGGGAAGGAAAGGGAAGGAAAGGGGAGGGCAATGCACCACACCACGGTTCTTCTCGTGGGGAATAATTACAGAATCGTGGGTACTAAAAGTCATGTGACCCTAGCCTTCTGCTCCCAAATAATTTATCCCTCCGGCTGATAGCTCGTCAATATCAATTTATTAATTTAACAGTTCTGGACTGATAAAAGGTAGTGCGCACAGTTAGCCTGCTGAAGCGGAGAATAAGGATGAATTTTACAGTGCAACGGTGTGAGTGTGAGGGGAAGGGAGGAGAAAAAAAAAAAAAAAAAAGAGGGAGAGACTGGAGGACAAAGTGAAGAAGGAGAGAAACCGGCGCTGGAGTGATCAATGGCAGCACAGAGCAGGGAGATGCATATTCGCTGTGCAAAAATGGGCCACCATCGCTCATATTCTGGGCTTATTGAAGGAAAGCTATGAAAATTAATACACTTATTATCACCATATTAAAAATTAAGATTGAAGACAAGCGCGCTCATTGTATTGATATTCAAACGCCTCCGATATATTGATGAGCACAACCCAGTTTTACATCTTTGGAGCCGGCCGCTTTACAAGATTTGAAGAATTTCATTTGTGAAGCTCCCTTTTTTTTTTTTTTTTTTTTGCAAAACCCTCAGAGGTGTTATATAAGATAATCGCTTCCTGGAAGATGCATCCCCCTCCGAAGAAAAAAAAAAATCCAGAAAAACACATAAATGTGACCTCTTAACGTGTGACCCCTCTTGACCTCTCGGCACTTCCTTTGCATTCTGATTTTTTAAAAAGGGTAATGAATATACATCTGGTATAAAGCCGAACACATATATCATCCGGTCTCCGCCACAAAACAGTCAACCCGGAACCTAACCTATTCCCAGAGCCATTACATAATATCCCTGAAGGAGGCTAAAAGGTATTTTAACAAGACCCACTGCTCGATGACCTCTGACCTCTTCTCGGTTGACCCCGAGCTCCTGACCCCATTTACACTAGCCAGTGACAGTGGTGGACACAGATCTCATACACTTCCTGGTGTGAGGAAAACAAAAGAAGGGGGGAGATTCATTTGCAAATTGATGCACATGAGGATCGACAGACAGTATTTCTCTCTTGCGGAAAATGTCAGGAAAAGAGCGGCTGCTCGTTCTGTACGTCTGCGCGTTATATAATCCTTCCTTCTCTGCAGGCAGGCTCCCCTCACACGGACAATCACTGTAGTGGATTCTACTCGGGTCTTTGGAGAGCTGCAGGGTAGCGAGTGTCAATAGAAGTGGAGTGTGCGAATGCGAGAGATGATAGACTGAGGTTAAGAGGTGTCAACACAGAAAGAGAGAGGGCTCAAGGACTCTTCACCGGAGCCTGCCTGACACTCTGACACGCTCCTCAACCTCTCCTCTGATTAGCCGCTCTAAAGACGCCATCGAGACACAGGCGCTTCACACAGAAACATACTTAAACACACACACACAAAACGCTGATTCTCGGAAATGCTCTCTCTTTCCCGCCACAGTAGCACACCTACATTTCATCCGTCCGTGTGTCAGACACACATCAGCTCGGAGGTGTGGAAACCTGAAGATGTGTTGTTCACAGGCTCAGAAACTCCCTGAAAGGTTCTGGCAGTCAGGAATGGATTTATTACACCTCTGATGTGCTGTATATGTTCAGCCAAGTGTAAGACACAACAGTGCCATCCCACAGGGCTTTACACCTGTCAGGTGGTGCAGCGCAACGTACAAACTGCAAGAACACACACTGACATACGTTGTCGGTCACACGCACGAACGCTTGCTGCTGCGGTCCGGCTGTCTCTGAGACACCGACGTGGACACATCACTCGTACTATAAATTTTATATTTGCACATTTTTAACTGGGTTATTCCATCTCAGATCATCAGGGGCCTTCTGCTCAACCATCTCTGATTTACCTGAATGATTTATCACATCAAATATAGATATCTGTGAGATTTTAGCCTGATGTGTCAAATACTTTCTGAAATATTTAGTTTTTTCACACGTTGAAATTTGAGGCTACATTTGAATGAAAATATCTCAGGAACCATTAAAGGGAAGAACCTGACACTTTCGCTGCTATTTCTCATCATGTCATCGATTCAGAATCTGCAATATCTACAAGTAGATCAGCCAGTTTGTGATTGTAGGTGAGTTGAAATATATATTTAAAAAAAGCCGTCATGAAAAGTTCCATCTTTGAGCAAACATCAACAAAAAAACTGAACACTTAACTAGTGATATTTTCTGAACCATGTGTGGCTGCATGTCACAAGAATACAAAACAAAACATATAGAATACGTTGTAATAAGAAATACTTGGTCACAAAACTGTGAAGAAAGTCATTTATGTTGAACTCTTATAACTGATATGACAAGTTGTGCCTCAAAAACTAGTTTCAAAATGATTCTCCAAATATATTTACCATAAGTAGTGATAAATCCCAAACATATTACGCAAAACCACATGAAAACTGTCCTCCAAACCATGGTTTCTGTTAACAAAGTTAGTGTCAGAAAATAAAAAGATATGCCCATATTAAAATATATACATTCTTCTTTCTATTTAGAAAACCATTGTGAAACTCCACAACTCTGTTCTACTTGCATTTGGCTATGTAGTAGTATTTTGTGGTACAACTTGTCATCTACGTATCCAATCAGTTATTAAAGTTCAATTAAGTTTTTGTGACCAAATATTTTATATCAAAAGTATTCTATATACTTTGTTTTGTCTTATTGGGACATGCATTATCAGCTTTTATATTAATGTGTGCTCAAAGTTGGGACCTTTTATTGCAACTTTTTTTTTTTTTTTTTTTTTTTTACAATTCAACTCACCCATAATCAGGTGATTTTATCTACTTGTCTAATATTGCAGATGCTAAATGAAGGATATAATGAGAAATAACAGTGAAAACTTCAGGCTTTAATCTTTAATAGTTCCTGAGATACTGATGTTCAAATGTGGTCTCAAATTTTAATGTGCACCAAAAATGTGCTGAAAGTGGGTCGATGGGCAATTTTTAAATTGTATTGTAAAGCATGTCATAAAATAAGCTGAAATCTCCCCAAATATCTTTATAAATATCCATGTTTTATGTTATCTAAAAAAAAATCTGGCCAATCAGAGATGGTCGAGCAGAAATTGCCGTGAAAATGAGATGATTTGAGATGAAATGACCCAGTTTTGTCCTTTACTAATCATCTGATTGACTGAGACAACAGGAAATGCACAATATATAATTACCATGTTGTCGGATGCACCATCAGTTCACACCTTCACAGCTGATCCCTCATAAAATATTAATTTACCTGCTGAACTCCGTGTCACAGGTGTACATTTTGATGTGGCTCCACGGCGGTGAATGTTTCTTGAATTCTGCGGTTTCGATATGGATTTAGTTTGATTGATCAGTGGGAGCATTACAGAGGTCCTCTCAAACTGAAAAATAAAGAAAAAAACAAAAGTTACACTGTCCACACGAGCATCTAACCTTGTGAGATAGTTTATTTCTTTTTGAGAAACTATCCTGCTGTCACCTCCAATATAATGGATGTGACGGGAATTTCACTGGTGTTGCTCACAGCTTTGAAAAATGACATTTAGAAGCACAGTTTCTATTCTCTACTTGTAAAAAAACAAAGCAGAATAAAATAATAAGCAGAACAAAATTAATGTCATGATGACTAATTTCAATTGATTTACATCGCACCAAATCAGAACCTAAGTCATCTCCCATAGTCAGGTAAAAGCCTTAGATTATTGTATTATAATACAGAGAGAAACTCAACAAATTCAAAGACTAAATTTTGAGTTGAATCTCTGAAAAATTGGACATGAATTTCAGAGAATCTATTTGCTCCTCCTTTGATGTAATGACAGCAGCACTTGTTATCTCAGCATGATGCTGGAGAGCTTCTTGTAATGCGAGGGATGTTTGGTTTTCTCCGTCTTCAAGTGCCTCCGTAAGTGTTCTGTGAGGTTGAGGTCAATGACTGAGGAGTAAAGTCCATGACAGCCAGCCCTCCTTGTTCTTCAAGTGGTTCTTCAGGGCTTTGAGGTGTGTTTGAGCTTATTATCCTGCTGCCGAGCGAGTCCTTCTGTGATACGCTGGCTGTATTATTTGCTCTCCTTCCGTACATCCTTCTGCTGCCGCCACAAATCTCTGTGATTCATCAGTAAATAGGATTTATTTTTTTTGTCCATCATCCGCAGTGAAATGCTGCCAAGTCTTAGTCCACCCAAAAGGTTTGGTTTTCAAATCTACAAAGCAGCTTAGAGACGCTCCTTATTCTCCGAGACCACTGCTGGATGGCTTTCTTTGACAGGCCTTTCGCTGATTGGGGTTTTTTATTCATAAAATTCTGTATCTGTGCTTAAGTTCGTTTTCTATCTCTTAGTGGACGGAGTTTGACATATTGATCTCCTGATGGGTGTTTTCAGTTTGCCTGATTGTGCTTTGGACACAGTTTCCATCGTGTTTTGTAGCTCCACGCGTAGTCTTGTTCAAACCTTCAGTCCAGTCGTGATTTGGCGCTGAAAAAAAGCCGCTCTTTGCTCAGAGTAACAACTTGACTTCTGACACTTTTACTTTGCTCTGACTCTGTGATTCACACCGTCACAGTGCTTCTTAGGGAGCAATGTTTTGCTGTAAACTTCATGCACAACCACGTATGTGACCGGCAAACAATAGCTGCATGTTGATTAGGTTGAACCAGCCTCTGACGAGTCGATCAAATCCATCTGAGTGTCATCTGAACGCTGCTGTAATGGAAGAGAAACAACTCAAAGGAAGCTGAGCTTTTGTACAAGCGAGTAAACGTGTTCTCAGTTTGATTATTGGCACCGAAATAGTGCAGAATCTTCCTTAAATTAAACTTCTTGTGTTTTAAATGTTTCTCGATCCTCAAACTTTCTGATTATTTCCAGGTTTGCACGACAGATTTTCAATGTGGCGTCAGATTTTCTGTACACAGACATGTGACAAACTAAAGAACACAAACTGCTTTTGGTGATGATTGCCCCAAAGTTCCCCCAAAGGTGTTCAGTCGGGCCGAGATGTAGTGAAGGCCGCAGCATGTGATTCACATTGTTTTCATTCTCATCAAACCATTCAATGACCCCTCGTGCCCTATGGATGCAAGCATTGTCACCCTGGAAGAGAGCACTCCCATCAGGATGTTTCATTATAGGATAAAGGTGATCACTCACAGCAACTCTGTATTGATCTGCAGTGACCCTTTCCTCCGACAGGCCGAGTGGACCCAAACCATGCCAGCAAAATGCCCCCCCCCACCTGAACAGCATAACATAGGCATCGGATCCCTTTCGCTGTCGGGGATAGGTGTTCGGGTTTTTCCTTTAATTTGTCACCCAGCTGTATCACCCCGCAGCCTTTCAATAGCAGCGTCTGTCTCGACAACCTCTTATTTCATACTTCAGTCAAAAGCTGCTTACTTTCGGGAAGCAGTTTTTATAATTTTGCATGGAACCCAACAGAAACTACTATTCCTGATATAAAAACAGATAGTTTAAAAATACAACTCCGTCTCCATGGTCACATAAAGTGCCTCCAAAGACATATATATATATTCTGGGGGTGTGAGTTACCACTTTAAAAGCTTGTAGAACAATCTACTACTTCCAGACTTTATGTATGGGGGCTGCCATCTCTCTTCTTTTCCTATTGATAAGTCCTGCTCTTACTGGCCTTTCCACTACTATCGTGGATGTGTCACTGCGTACAGTTTGATTTAGATGAACTGCTGTTGGCTTGACTTTGCTGTTTGTAAAGTGAGTTTGGTTTCTGCTCACTTATATACGAGAAGCTTAATCTCACTCGCGGCAGACTCCAAATCCATACTAATTCTATACAGTGTGTACTTCTAGGTAATGATCATGCAATAAGCGTTTGATATTAACAGAAAATGATGAAATTAACTTTGGAAATTTAGACAGCGGGAGTGGATTGTGCTACTTTTTGATTTCCTTTCTGCAGCAAATCCACAATTTCTTTGTTTTTATTTCCGGCTCATCTTTTCTTTTGTGCATTGCATCAATTGCAAACTCTAAAATCCACCCAACGCTGTCACGTTTTGAGCATATACTTCTTCATTTTTGCTGCACATACTAAAAATCTGCGTAGAATTAGAGCGTAGTATTGATTTGGGACTCATCAATTAGATTTTCTTGCATCAGTCAAGTGCTTCCACATACCATTTGTGTTTCTGCTACAAGGTCATTTTATTTGGCGCTGCTGGGCTCACTCCTGCCTTTTTTTTTTCCGTGCTACTTAGCGTTCACCGTTAAGCCGCAGCTACTTGCCCTCTCTCCATCACTCCCTTAGCATAAAGCAAATGGCAGTTCTGGAGCGATCAGACAAAACTGCACAGAAATAGAGATATAATACACACACTGTGTGGGCTATAGATTGCAGAATGTGAGAACACTGCGTGAGTCAATACCTAAATGAAGAAAGATGCTGATGTGAACACAGATATATGACTCATATCTGTACGAGTTGACATGCAGGCAGGTTCATGAATCTTAATAATCAGAGATGAGAATCAAGTAGGTTGAATGGCGTTACCGAGATACGTCAGCGTAACGACATGTGAGTATTTAAAACAAATAGTCGCGGCGATGGATGCAAGACTCTAGCTGCCAAAAGACCTGCTCGCTCCTCTCTCCCGTCCCCTCCCTTTCCTCCTCAAACCCTGTGAGGTAGAAAATAGGGAGATATGAAGAGGTGGGGATGGAGGGAGATAAGCTGAGGTGGAGATAGAGACAGGTGAAAGAGCTAAGGGTCATAGCACGTTGCTCCTCTCGGCCTCCTCTCGCCAATGTTGTTTTATTAGCCCTGTCAGATTGTAATTCGCCCAACGGTAAACATACAGAACGGGCTTAATTAAGAATTTTTGAACGGGGATACGGTCAAGTCCGGAAACATTAGAGAGATGCAACCGGGTGTCGTAAAGATTGATTGAGACGGAGGATGGAGGGACGTGGTTGGAAACAAAGAGCGGAGGGGAGAGGGAGGGAGGACAGCGGAGGGGTATTCTTGCGTTGCTCTGGGCAGTGGGGTGAGATAAGTTTGGAAAGATAGGGACAAACGATTTTTAATGCATTAACAACCCGGCTGTGCGAGGCAATAACAAGGACGGCATCGGCGTTAAAATGTTTGACATCCTGCTTCGAGATCAATGCATCCCGGACAGGGCACACAGACGTTAGGGCGCATATTCACCTCCACTACCGGCGCAGATAACACACACACACACACACACACACACACACACACACACACACCAGCCGTAACAGGGCACAGAGCATGTGGGTGGGTGCATGAGTTAACAGCCTTCAAACCTCAGGGCGATGTGTAGGAAATAAAAAACAATACCTATATCCATAACAATATCCGCAGGTAAAAGCATCTTTAAATCAAAACAGAGAGAGGGAGCATCTGGAGTCGATTGTTGGGAGCCGTGCAGACTATGTAAAAGGCCAGCAAAATAAAAGAGTAATGAGCCTATCCATATCTCCCCGTGGACCTTAAGTTTGCATTCAATACATTATTTACAGCTGAATTTTTACTGAGGTATAGGTTCCTCTCAGGGGTGTTTACAGACTGGTGCTCTAACTGCTTTCCATTGCCTGCAGTTGAGTTGAGCAACGTTTCAGAAGCACTGCTCGGCTCCCTCATGTTTACAAGCCTGTATATGCACATGTAACATGCATAAACAACGCCGCTCCGGTTAGCGAAGGAAGATGGGAGTATAATCTGTGCTTTGGTTGCCAGATATAGATTTTAAAAAAACCCTTTAACAAGTTCTCTATTTTGTGCTCAAGCTTACAAAAAAAAATGAAAAATACAACACACCAGCTTCCTGTATCTCTTCTAAATAAGATCTCTATGGAGATACTATCAAAAAGGAAGACTTAGGGCGCGTGAAGATAATTTAAAGAGGCGCAAATATGATAAAAATGTAGTTTTATTCTCCTATGTTTGTATTTTAGTAACACACTGGTGGTGCACATAGGTGGTATTACTGAGCTGCTACTGCCACTACATCACCATAATATTTATGTTGTTATGTTAGCAGTAGTAGTTTTTATTCTATGCAAACATCTCACAACTTGCAATAACTTGAGGGACATTACGTGCAAAATATATACTTAAAATCGTCTATACTACCACTATGCCACTGGATTTGGATGCAGCTTTAATAGTTCTTTCAGTTCATCTATATGTGGACAGATGCATGTGTGCCTGCATGTGAAACTTCAAACGCATCGTTTTTAAGGCGCTACACGGCACATTTTGTTGTACAAATATGTGCAATGACAAGAAATCTATCTAAACTGTTGCGTTCTAAATGCTTTAAAGAGGCAGAAACGCGAGTCTCTGTGCTCTTAAACGATCAAACCTCCATCAAGGTTGAGTGAGAAAACAACTTAAGGGGTTTTTTAACACAAGCCGAATCTAAAGGATGCATGCGGGTGTATAGTTTTGGGCTGTGTTTACATTCCTTCGCCCACATGTGGCACAAATCGAATCTTTTTATAGACTTTTGTTTTGCACGTTTTACTCGGGTAGCGCCTTCGAAATCTCATTGTGTTGCTCGGCCTGCGCTGCAAGATAATGACAGTAAAGCTTCACATTCTGATGAACATACGGCAGAATCACAGAAACAAATGACATCCTGTGACCAAGAATCTGACGTGATGAAGCTCACGGACATTTCAACATCTGTCTAAATGCAGAAACTATCATTTTAAGAGCTTTGACATTCACTTAAATTGCACACAACCCTGGGGTCTCCCAACTGACCCTCCTGCTTGAGATTTTGTTCGTGTCTCGGGTTTATTACGTCTCACTGGTGCTCAGGTTTTGAGGATCAGGCTGTAACTGTAGGTTTATGTCTGAGGTTTATGTGGGTGACTTTGAGTGTAAACTCAGAAACTGGACTTGCTTTAAAAAGTATTTAAAAAGGTGGCCAAAAAAAAAAAGAGATACTCCTGCATTCAAATCACATATTTATATAAATTAAAGTTGAGCTTAGATTAGATGAGGCTAAATTTAAACATCAAATGCAGGATTCTGGAGTGAATTATTTGCTGTGTGCTCTCTTTAAAGCACTGTCTTCTAGATCTGAAGGATTGTTTTTTTCTTAAATAACCCCCCCTTCCTCCTCCTCCTCTTCTCCTTCTTCTTCTTCCAGCCAGAATACACACAAGCTGCTGTAGCCTGAGAAGTCCCTGCTCCCTTTGTCTTTGTAGTTCAGCAGCTCCCGTCCAAAATACTGTAACTTCTGGGAAACAGGGAGGTCTCAGTTCTCCGCTCAGAGAGCAACACAAGCAGAGACTCTTTCTCCATCTCTTTATGACGCTTTCTCTCTCGCCCTCCGTCTTTGTCTCTCCCTTTTCAAATAGACTATTTGTCATCTCTGAAATAGAGCATTTTAAAAATTCAACCTGGAGCCAACCCCCACCCTAACTCCCCTCTATTCTCACTCTCAATTCCCCAGACTCTGGCCAGCTACGATCAATAGCCTATTGATCAACTCTCTCCATTCCCATTACACACCAGTGCCAAAAGAGCCAACCATTTTCCCTGAAAAGCTGATCTGGACCATATTTGCAATGGTAAGGTTTCTCTAATTTCAGCGGGTTATTATTAAATGCGTACAGTGTGTGAGTGCTTTGGTGCTCTGTGATGTTGAGTGGCTGTGAAAGGACCTCAGTGAATGCAGTTGCCTTTTAATTGAAAGGTATTGCACTCAGGTAGAGTATGGTTTTCCACTTAAGTAAAATAGGAAAGGTGAGAGCATTACCACATACGTAGAAAGTAATTCTTTTCCCAGTTGTTTCTACTTCATTTCTCTCCCCCGCCTTCCGTCTTCCTTGTCTCTCTCCCTCTCTCTCTCTCTCTCTCTCCATAGACAATGCTACGGGCAAAATCAATACTGCAAAGAAGAAAAAAAAAAAAAAGAAGGCATATTTTTAGCCTGTTATTATATGAGCTGTATGAGGAAAACAGTGTTTGTGGGAATGACAGAAATGCCAAGGTGCTGATAAGAGAAAGATTGGGTGGGAGAGCTACAAAAGAAGCGAAGGAGTGAGAATGATGGTGGTGGTGGGCCGCAGGAAGGGAGAGTCTAATGGAGATGGATCAAACGAAGGTGGAGATAAGATGGGGTAACTGTGAGAAAATGGCTGATGTCTTGACCAGCGATGCAGCTCGGTGTAGCGAACGGGAGGACGGCTGCAGAGAGACGTGCAGACGAGGACGTTTAATCTGCAAAATCAGATAGATTTTGATGTCTTTTCAGCGACGTGGTGTTTTTTTATTCAAACGCTTCCTCCGAGTAAAGCTTAAATCACACTTATTGCACGGCAGCGGTGCCCTTAATACCCTCCTCGTGCAGCTCTGCTCCACCTCTGTGCATGCTTCGTGCTCTCTGTGGATCGCCGTATACTCAACACAGACTACAACACTGCAGCGCTCACTTTCGCCGCTGCTGCCAATGGGTTTCTGATGGACCCCCTTCTCCCTTAACCTCCTTTCAGGGCTACACTTCTGTTGCCGCTGTCAGTCAAGCCCCAGCCCTCCTCCCATTGGCCGGAGATGCCGTGTTGATCAAATGGCGGGGCCGTCCAATTGGCCAGAGAGCTCCGGAGGGGGGAGGAAAGAATTGATTTATCTGTGGTATTAGGAGATCAATTAATCCCCATTGTGTGTGCCAGCACAGATAGTCCGATGTGTCTTATTTGGTACGGCTTGTTTCTGCTCGGCCAAGATAAGAGTCTCTCCCATCACTTCCCTCTATGAGCAACAAATCAAATCAAATCGAAAGGGATGACGGCACGCAGAGGGTTCCTCCCCAGGCTGTGGCTGGCTGATCACAATAAGGAAAGGGGCCATCAATATGAAAAGTATTCTGCGCAGAATAAATGCAGCTCATTTGAGCGCCGAGATGTCTGCCCTGTTGCTATGACAATGCAAGGTGGGGATATGAATGTTTTAGATAACCTGACTCGTCTCTTGACCCCGTTTATGATTTATTAATGACAATCAAATTCAGATGACACAGAAATTACAGCCAGAGCTGCAATCATTAGCCGACTGAAGGAGAGATTTGCATTTTCACGAGACTTTCGGAAAAACCAAACTCATGCTCTCATACCTAGATGGGATAGAAATCTCAGGTATTTAGGACTAAAAACGTAGCAGCGTATTTGCTTTAGTCAAGCAAAAGGATTCATTGTTGCAGAGAATGAGGATTGTTGTGATTTTGTCTCTGTTTAGGAGGGAATTTCTTCACATCAGCAAGTATGATCAGTGCTAGAAAGTGTTAAATTAACCTGAGAAAATTATAGCTATTATACAAAAGAGAAAAAAAACGATAATCGGTTGATCATGTGAGTCATATTTTTAAGCACAAAAATGCCCAAATGTGGCTTTTTCCAGCCTCTGAAAAGTGAAGCCTCCCTGATTTTCTTTGTCTTGTACGAGTACAACCTCAACAACCACTGGATGTTTGACTGTCGGCTGAATAAAACAAGACATTTGTAGATGTCAACTCCAGCTCATGACGGGCATTCTTCACCGTTTTCTGACATTTTATAGACCGAACTCCCGATCAATGAATCGACAAAGCGCCAGGCAGCTTTATCAATAATAGAAATAAACAGTGCTCGCTGTGGCGGCTACACGCGGCATCTTATCTGTATATGACGCATATAAGAGAACGCTGAGGAGGAATGCAAGTAACGGTGCATTTTTCTGAGTGGGAAGGCAATCATAGCCAGGGGAGGAAGGGAGTGAGGGTCAATGGACCGATACTCGCCGATACCCACTCCGAGATGACAGTGAAAAGAAAAGGTAAGAGAGACTAGGATAGAAGTGGGTGCTAATTCCTACTTTTCAGTTTAAATAAAGATTGGAGCTGGATAAAAGCCATTAAGGGAGAAATCAGACAGGGCATGCTATGTAGGACAAGAGCTGACTGCAGGGAGGTGAGTGGTGGGATCGATACTCAGTCGATGCGCTCAACACCCAGCTCTGCGCGCACACACACATATACACACTGAGGGGGCATGTGGTATTGCCGGGCATCTGCATGTTTGTGTGTGCTTGTGTGTGCGTGCAGCAGTGACTAATGGAGAAAGAGAGGGAGCCCGGGGAGAAAGAGTGCATGCAATATACAATTAACTCTCTTTTGAGCGAGGGAATATTAAACACGGAGCTCGCTTGTGCAGACTGTAATTTGCGGTGATAAAAGTATTAAAGTAAAGCACTTGGACAAAGATGGAAGGGTGGACAGCTGCAGAGATGGATTTATTTTCGGAGGCACGATACAGTTAACAAAGATAGATGTTTCAAAAGAGCGTCTTCAGCCCGAACTGGAGCCTCAATACGACTGCAATCACTCTGCATTCTGTCCTCCCCTCCTCTCCTCTCCCTCTTTTCCCTTCCCTCCCTCTCTCTCTTTTTTTTTTTTTTTTACCTCCCCTTCTCTCTCTTTCTCCCCCCTTCCTCTCTCACCCTCTCTCTGTAGAATTGATTGACTATGTCTCCTCAATCCATCTCTCCCTCTGTCGCTTAGCAACGGGTGCTCTATCGGGTGTGGAGGGTGGGAGTTTCACTAGGGGAGGGGTGGGTGGAGGAGAGGTAGTTTGTGTGGTGGTGGTGGTGGTGGGGGGGGGGGGGGGTTAAGCAAAAGCCAATTGTACTTGATTCCACATTTATTCCGACTGATACATATTTCCCCCTGTGTGTGTGTGTGTGTCTGTATCTGTGTGTGTGTGTGTGTGTGAGGTTTTACAACTTGGCTGATGAAAATAAAAAAAAAATAAAAAAGATCTGCAAGATAACAGCATGATGCTGGCAGAGGAATGTTTCACCGTTTATTTCACCTCAAAAAAAAAAAAAAAAAACTCAAAACATGTGCTTCAGTTGTAGCTGCACATAAAAACTGTTTGATAGCGGAGCCAGGATGACTAGTAGGTCACCGGCTTGTGTTTTCTGAATGTTTCAGTCCATCACTTTTCCCTGAAGCTGTGTCACTGTTTCATACAAGTGAGCCGTCTCTGTGAAAATAACAAAAGCACAGCGGAGTGAGCCTGCACTTTAAATGTATCTACGCCTCCTCTTTTCTGTCTCCACCAAATGGATTTAAAAAGGGAAGAAGAAAAACAACAACAACAACAACAACAAGAGGAAGAAAGACAAAACTTCCAGCATATTTTGGCTTGTAGACACAGCATTTCTTTTTTTTTTTTTTATCTATCTTTTTTAGGTCACACCTGCTGTGTGCAGAGTTGCAATGAAAACTTTTAAAAATTTCCAAACAGCTCCATGATTTCTGGGGCAGATTTATTACAATAAAACATCGCCTCTCTCCATGAGAATTATTGTTGTGAGTGAGTGCACGAGCATTAAAAAAAAAACTGGTCCATGCACAATCCCCGAATTAACATGCATAAGGGGAATAAGAAAAAAAGTGTTGTGCACGAGGCATTGTTCTGTTTTTAAGACCTTATCCTTTTGATCTACACTTAATGTCTGATCCCCTTTGAGGAAGATGTGTAGACTATTCTTTAAGCCTAATAAATCCAGCGTTAGCAGTGCTTAAGAGGGGAAAAAGCTGTGTGGTTTAAAACCAGGAGGGCAGTGGGAGAAGAACAATGAATAATGCTCTTAACTAGCTTGCGAGATAATACATGCACATTACAATCTATAATCATTCTAATCTTGCAATCTATGAAGTAGAATAAACGTATAGATGCTTCCGCCCCGGCCTATAGGATATGTAGAGGAAAACGCATCAGAGGCTGTGATCCCTCTAATCCACAACGCAAAGACGCAGAAGTTGTTGTGAAACTGTACAGTAGAATTATACGTCCGAGCCGTGTGCAGTGTTTTGCTGCTTCGGTTAACATAAATGCATTCATACACACGACTGTGGCTCACAACAATTATACTGCACTTACATCGTCAGTCACACACACACACACAGTCGATGGATTGTAAACAGAAGATGAAACATTAAAAGTGAATCCAGAGACAATTCGGTTAATTTGCATCTGTTCAGCTGGAGTCAATTTCACTTCCCGTTCAGTTTAATAACTGAGGCTCTGTCAAATATATAGGCACTCTGTTTATATACCTACACATTAAGAGATGCAGGAATTTCAAGCTACTGTGAACATAAAGAATGTGTGAATCTATAATCCTGCACAGACAACTAAGTAAAAGGCAGGAAATACAATCCTGTACCAACACACACACACACTGCAGTATAATTTATAGTCACACACTCAGTGACACACACACTCACATAAGATCAAGTCCTCTAAAACTTTTTATATGCTGTCAGATTAATTAAACGTAGAGGGAAAGAACATTTAGCTTTGCTCATTTTATTTTGGATTTTTTTAGAAATTAAAAGTCCACCCCCAGAATGTAAAATCTGTGTTTAAAGAACAACATCCTCTCCTCACTACTCTGGATTTAGGCACAATTATTAGAATCAAATACAGAATAACTTGCCATCTTAATTTAACTTGGATATTAGATTTTAACTCTGCAGGTGCAAAGACTCATATTAATAATAATAAAAATGAAGCTGGATTAAAAAGGGCCTAATTCTCAAGTGTCTCGTAATTATATCTTCTTTGTTGTCAACACAATCAGCAAACATCCGTCTCACTGACACGTCGTGGCCTCAGCAGCAGAACTTTTTTTGAGGTGTTCGAGAGAAAATCCAAAAAAAAAAAAAAAAAAAAAGCGACTTAATCCGCGTAACATTTAGTAATCCGGCCCGATCGGATCGATATTTTATTGAACGTGTTTGTGATTAGTAGCTCCATTGATCGCAGTGACATCATGTGAACACACCTGAGTGATGGTTATTTCGCTAACAGCTTGTCAGAATTAAAATAAATCTGCGGGGCTTCAGTGACCTTTTATGACAAAATATATATAAATATTTTTTTTCAAAATCGGGATTGTTTCAAATCGCGTTTCTGCTCAGTGCATTACGCAGATGGAGACTGACGGGGACCTTTTGTTTGAACACATTTGTTCCTTTGCCAATTTGGTCGAATGACAGATAATTGAAATCAGATTGTTGTTTTTTTCCTTTCTTTTTTTTGAATGATTTGTAGGGAAATTGCAGGAAAAGCGTAGAAGACATTAAACCTAGAAAACATCCATGATCTCTATTTTATTTTCTTGTTGTGCTTGTCCCCCTCCTTTTTCCAAATGCAGACACACAGTTGCTTTAGATTAATTTCCTTCAAAAGCTTGCGTCATGTAATAAGGCTAAATTAAATTAATGCTAAAATATAAATATATATTTCAAAAAGCATCCTACCGTATTGATTATTGATTGGTCTTCGGGCTGGCATGCCAGGCCTGCTTTGGCACCTGTTGTCCTAAATATTTTCAGGGCCTACTTGTGTTCCAGCGTGTGTTTTTTTTCTAAATAAGATGATTTTCTCTTCTTTCTTTCTTTTTTTTTTGAGTGAAACCAAGAGCAGAGGAGAAATGTGCGTCCAATTCTTTCTGTCAATCGATCAGACTGCGGATAGATCGATATGGCACCAGGGCTATTGATCAGTATGGTCCTCTATTGCTGGGCGCTTTCAAATGCAAATGTACCTAAATAATAATCTATGGCAACACACTAATTCCTTAACAAACTGCAGCCAAACGCTTTACAAACACAGCGATTTAATGTGCAAGTGATTCTTCTTATTTCTCTCTCTCTCTTTTAAAAAAATAAAATAAAATGAACGTTTGTTAAATTTGGCTGCACAGCTCTCTGGCTGTGAAACAAAGCGTTGAACAGTAGGCTGCCGTTTAAACATTTAACAGGACAAATATGCAACATTCAAAATGCAAGGCGACATTGATTTGGACTTTGGGAACTTTGCACAAGGCGAGGAAATAACTTAAAGGTCTGTGTGGCTGCAAAAAAAACTGGATTCAATGTAGAATATTTGTGCAAAAATATAAAACGGAGAGAACAAATGGCTCGTGCGTAATTTGCCAAATATGGTGAATAATTTCAGTCTTTTTGCAATTTATGTGAAATCTTTGTGAGCATATTTATAGATTCTGGAGCCCTTTAGTCATGCAAATCTCTCCAACACACACACACACACACACTTACTTAAAGTAGAGCCATAGGCAAACAAGGCAGATGTTGTGAGTTTTTGTCTCCAGAAGGCCACAGTGTGTGTGGATTGGGATGAGGAGAGCAGCAGCAGCAGCAGCAGCAGCAGCAGCAGCAGCGCCCCGTCCCGCTGACTTGCTCAGAGGCCTGATCAATGCGACATTACTAAACACTGCTACTTAACTTTTGCCAATAGCCAGATTCAAGTAAATATACTTTAGAATACATTAAGCGTGATGCATCAGCCACGGAGTCATTCAAGAAGTCATGAAAAGATTAGTCTGTCTCTATCGAGTGATTCCTGGGAAAATAGACAAGCTTACAGGAGAGCTGGCCCAGCAGAGAAACCCGCTCATTAGGAGAGGGTGGCAGAATTAAATATATTATTTTCAAAAATTAAAAATCAAGTTTTGAGGGAGGACAAAAATTCAATTCTGGGCGCCATGAGTTCGTGCGTAAAATCATGAAGCAGAAAAAGGGGGGTTTTACTGGGTTCAAATAATTCTTAAAAATATGAATTTCCACACAGCAACACCAATAATAATAACATTAATAATACTAATATTCATCATAACAACGACACAAAATGTGCTAAAGGAAAATATACATTGAATGCAGCAGCAGAAGCGGTGCTCACAGTTCCTGCAGTCTTCCTCCAGCACTCAGCCAAATGAAAAGCTCAGCTTAAACTGTATGGTCGTTTCCAGTAATGAAAATGCCTGTTGAAACAGGTCAAACACATAACAGGATAGACCTAACTTAAGCCATTTTAGCGGAGTGCATTTTTTTTTTTTTGGGCACTATCGATCCTTCAGAAATACATTGAGCGTGGCTCCAGGTTCAGCATTGATTAGTTGATCAGCAAACGACAGCAGTGCTTAAAGATAAAAAACAAATGCTCTGGGCCTCATTAAAGACTCCAGTGGTGAGCTGGAGAGAGTTTCAAACTTTTTCCTCTTTGTTTTTTGTTGTTGTTGTTTTTTATGAAAAAGTTTTAGAAAATATTTTTTGGGAATAGGATGTGATCAACAAGGAAATTAGAACACAAAAACTGCTGCACAATCACTGCAGCGTGTGTGTGTGTGTGTGTGTGTGTGTGTATTAGTGCGTGTGCGTAAAGTCGATGCCAACGTGGTGCTGAGGCCACCGCCTCGCCCGCTATTATTAATATGAAATAAATCACTGGGTCTCTGCGGCATCGCCCCAGTCACACCGCAGATATTGACACAGTTAATATTTCATATTGTATTTGCCATAGGATATGCTTATTTAAGTATTCGAAAACAGTACATTAAAATACAAATTAAAACTGAGCTCTAGGCGGATACATAGATTTTTTGGGGAGGGGATGACTGGGTTTACTTTGCATTCAAATTTTATTTTGGCTCGCCATGAACGATTTGACCAAGCCGCATAAAATAGAGGAAAACAACATTGATTGAAAATGGGGAAAGTGCTCTGATCAGGTCCCCACGCCTTGTTGACCCGGCTGTGGTAGGCCTGGATGGGGCTTTTGTTTGAAAATCAGGTAACATGACCTCTCATGGAGCCCAATAAAAATATGCTGAAAATAAAAAAAAAACTAAAAAAGGCAGAGAGGCAGAGATGCGTTATGAAGTTTACAAGTTCTGGGTGAAAGTATAAAACTTTTCAGCGCGCTGTTTTGGGTTGTAAACCCTGGTGAATTAGGAGCAAGGAGCCAGCAATGAAAGTTAACATCCATCACCACCGCGACCAATAAGCTGCTCTGGCCGGCTGGCTGAGCACAGATGACGGATTCGCTGCTGTGCGGGCTTCGGTAATTCATTTTCGATAGCAGTGGTTGCTGGGATCAATACAGGGACATTAACCCAAGCGGACACTGCTGTTCTCCTGATGGCACAAGCCAAAAAGCCACCATCCTCCGTTGGCAATCAGCAAAAGACACACTTTTTTTTAAAGGGTCATTCTTTTGGAGGAGGAGGGAAGAGAGGAAGCTGTGGTGCCAAGGATGCTGATATCACAATTCATCAGTGGAGTTATGGATGGTTGTGACCTAACAGTTGGTAAACACTGGTCAGGGGAAATTATTTTACGCAATTTGCAAAAGGATTAGTGATGCCACTTCTTGGATTGTTAGACTATTTTTTCTCCCTCCCCATGCAGCTCCGGGTCGAAATCCTAATGGGCTCATTTTACATGACATCGGTGTAAATGCCAAGGACTTCTCACTTGGTCACATAGTTTACAGAGCAACTAACGACGTACACAGGGCTGCTGGTTATCGTTGGCAACACACACACAGAGACACACACACACTACACACACACTCCACAGCGTGTTGGAACCGGTCTAAACATGTCACGGAGGTGTTGCTGTTGGCATTTTTACAGTTTTCTCGCCACATTTCACCCTATAGACACACCTACACAGCCTGCAAATGTATAAAATAACACCATTGTCCTTTTGTGACTTTATATGTTGATTTAATTGGGATAATTTTTGTGCACCCTAATAACCTTCCAACTTTACGCACACACTGTCCCACTAAATCAAAAGCTAAATATTGGAGTATTGGAATACTGTGAGAAACTATTTCGACAACTTCGGTGAAGTTTTATACACTCGCGAAATGCCTTATTCCTTAACCCCAATTTTTCCATTTTTTCCTTCTTCTCTCTTTTATAGAATCCAATCCCTCGATTTCAACGTGCCACTATATCGCATCCATACTGCGGGCTCCTGCAATAGGCACCAACCTATCGATGCATCTCCTGATCCATACATACTTTGACATTGATGGATTGCTGAACTGGACTGACATCAGCGAGCAGCAAAGTTGCATGTAGAAGTTTGCAAAGGCATGAAACATTATTGTGAGAGTTTATATGAGCGGCGAGTTTGATTTTCGTGGCCTGAATCCGAAGAGCAAAGATGCGAAAGGGGTCAAAGCCTAGAGGCTATGATGAAATAAAACTCGACGGATTTATTCAGTAACATTTGTTAAAGGAAAAAAAAAAAAAAGAATAACTTGTAAAAAAAAAAAAATCTAAAGTTATAAGTGCCAGCTTAACAGCAACAACACTGGGAAGAAACATTTGATCGTTTACCTTCTCGGCTTCAGAAAATGCATGCAAATGTAATTTCTGGTTAGAAATGAGGCGTGTCAAAGGTCACAAACATGATCTGAAGCTTCAATTCTCGCGTTTTAACCTCTTAAAGAAGCGGTTATTTTACGCACAGATGTAGTTCTTTTATGCATCCAGAAATTACGCATCCTCAGTTTGTAGAAAAATAAGCAACTAAACTATGACCTCCTCTGGAAGATAAATTATGATTTTCTCATTACACTCGTGGCCTGGTGTGACACAAGACGGTTAATATTTAACCTTCAACGGAGGCATCACATGTGTTGCTGGCGCCGTGTCAAAAGGTTTTTATCAGAGAAAACAAGGAGCGAGTCCTTCTTATCCATCTGAGTGTAAATGTTGCAGAGGAGCGCACTTCTGTGTTTTTATCTGAACTGTCTAATGCAATCTTTTCCAGCTATCTGAGGTTCAGTTTGCAACACGAACAACCCCATGACACGGGGGCCAGTGACGTCAGATTGGCCCCAGACAGAGTGCGCGAGCGCGAGGATCCACCGCGGGGGCGCGCACATGCGCACAGGCTCGGTCTCCTCTCGACATGAGCGCGGGCACGTCAATATACACACAGAGAGCGGAGCGGCGCTTTGGGTATAGTAGAAGGTGCTCAACAGCGAGAGAAATCCAGGCAGGCGCAGACACCTTCGCACACTGAGCAGAGGTTTTTTGCGGCGCAGTTTGTGTGGCGGCCGGGACCCGATCTTTTAAAACCATGCTGGATTGACTGCAGAGAGGCAACTACAATCAATGGCTTGGCTTTGAAATCGTTCAAAATTTATTGGAAAGGAGTGTGAGATAGAGCGACAGTGGGAGAGAGAGGGAGAGAAGCGAGGGAGAGAGCGAGAGAGTGGCGAGAGGGGTGGAAATAAAGATCCTTTCAACGATGGAGCTTACAATGGAAAACATCGGAAATCTGCACGGTGTATCTCACTCCCATCAAACGAGCGACTTAATGAACTCCCCACACGCGCGCCAGTCGTCGGCGTCGCATCGGAACTTGGTGTCGCACGGACGGTCAGCCATGGTGTCCAGCATGGCCTCGATACTGGAGGGAGCAGGGGACTACCGCACAGACCACGCTTTGTCTGGCCCCCTGCACCCGGCAATGACCATGTCGTGCGACTCCGGGATGAGCCTGAGCAGCACCTACACCACGCTGACGCCGCTGCAGCACCTGCCCCCCATATCCACCGTCTCGGAGAAATTTCACCATCCACACCCACATGCTCACCATCATCCGGCGCACCAGAGACTCGCAGCTGGGAACGTCAGCGGCAGCTTCACCCTGATGAGGGACGACCGAAGCCTCGCCTCTATGAGTAACCTCTACGGCCACTACCCCAAAGACATGTCCGGCATGGGGCAGCCCCTGTCCCCGCTGTCCAACGGTCTCGGGTCTTTGCACAGCTCCCAGCAGACTCTCAGCGCCTACGGTCCCGGAGCTCACCTCTCCAACGACAAGATGCTCTCTTCGGGGGGCTTCGAGTCTCACGCAGCCATGCTGTCCCGAGGCGAGGATCACCTGGCCCGTGGTCTCGGGGGCCACGGGGCCGGGCTCATGACATCCTTGAACGGCATCCACCATCACAGCCATCCGCACTCTCAGGCAAACGGTTCCATGCTGTCGGACCGGGACAGGCAGACGGTGGTGGGAGGCGGGCAGGGAGCTGGGTCAGGGCAGGTGGAGGAGATAAACACCAAGGAGGTGGCACAGCGAATAACGGCAGAGCTCAAGCGCTACAGCATCCCCCAGGCCATCTTTGCTCAGAGGATCTTGTGCCGGTCCCAGGGAACTCTGTCTGACCTGCTGCGGAATCCTAAACCGTGGAGTAAACTCAAGTCTGGCCGGGAGACGTTCAGGAGGATGTGGAAGTGGCTCCAGGAGCCCGAGTTCCAGCGGATGTCGGCGCTCAGGCTTGCAGGTGAGTGAGGAGACAGCTCCCAACCTGAGTGATGTGGAGGGATCAATTAGAAGTCAATGTGGCGAGACTGTCAATAGCTGCTCAAACAGACATTACTAGAAGTTATTAGTCGATTTTATCGAGTAAAACTTCATCATGACAGTTGGGGTGTTAAATGTTGGGGGAAATCTATATTTTGATTGATGCTACAATCCACGATATAAACAGACTCTGTGCAACACTCGAGGTGTGATAAACAAAAGAGAAGAGGCGACTCTCAGAAGTGGACCAGGTGCAGAGGCAGCCTGCTCAGACATGTTCGGTTTTACGCACATGTAGCACTTTTACGCATAGATACAGTATGAATACATTCATCCCTGTCCTGCTTTCCCTCCGTTTCTCTGCCTCTCTTTCCCCATCTTCCTCTTAATAACACACACACACACACACACACACACACACACACACACACACACACACACACACATACACACACACACACACACACACGCACGCACGCACTAACACACTAACACACACACACAAGCAAAGAGGCCAAACAAAGGAAATCAAAGCAGGATGTGACATTGATTACATCTCGCAGCTATGACTTTAAAGGTAAAAACAGAGCCGCACTTTGGCATCGGTGCAGCTCAAACACCCAGTTTTGCATTTAGCAAACAAACTTGATTTAATACTTCCTCTGTCAAATTTCGAGGCAAACAAGGATCGTCTCAGGCCTCGCCAAAGAGTCGAGGGGAGCATGACCTCCTATGGATCAATATTTCAGGTCCAGGCGTCCCCTTTCAGAGAGGCGCACTGATAAATGATCGATTTGGATCTGAAAGACAGAGACGCAAACAGATGCGTCTTTCTCTGGTCTGCGTTGTGTCGGCTGCACTCTGGGACACCTCGTCTCCAAATTTGATTTAAGGCCTGTTTTGGTCACGCTGGAGCTGAGAAATTGCTGATTGTGGTTTGTGAAGTTATATGTGCTATTCTTGAAGACCGCTCATAACACACTGGGAATATATATATACACGAACTGTGGCACAAACCCGCTCTGTGCTGGTTCCCGGAATGTTTCCTCTCTTTGATCCATCCTCTCGATTTTTATTGCGCAAAGATGATCGCATTAAAAGCTGTGATTTGAACCCGCATCCCCGCCCCCCTTTTAAACCCTTTAACACCTACAACCTGATTAACAGGACATAAATGAAAACGTAGCAGTGGGGTTAAAACAGAGATGTGAATGAGAGGTCCCCTCTCATTGATGTTTGTGTAAAGGCCCTGTTTAGACGTGCTGCGCTTCCAAACGTCAATCAGCTGCTTCTGTGTCGTATTTCAGTGAACAGTTCAATTAAGCAGATATAGTGGCATATTTTAGTTCCAGTCAATGCCCTATTGAAAAGCACTTAATGGCATGTAAATTGTTCCTTTGCGTATTTAGTGGGGTTCTGGTAAATAAAGATTTAAACACTCCACAATTGTCTCTTTAAGTGCCACTGCTGTTAAAGCTAATTGGGCTGTGGGGTTTTATATCTTCCACACCGGCACCAGGATAAAAAAAATAAAAAAAAACCCAATTCAACCGTCGTGTTGGAGTGGCACAGGGCTGTGCAGCGTACACCTCCTGCATATTTTAATGTGGTCAGGCCCAGGACAGCCTAGAGGTGTAAGAGGTGTGTGTGTGTGCACATTTTTCACATTTATAGGGTTGCAGATTTAAAACAAAAGCTGCTCTTTAACCATAATTTGATCCAGTAGCGATGGGCGTTGTTAATTATTTCATTTTAAAGTACATTTTATTGTACATTTCTATACCTTTCTTCCTGCAAACAGCACACGTTAGCCTTTTGTGCGTTAACCTGCTGCCACGGTAGATCTCAGGGAAATTCCAGTTGGGCAAAATGACAAATGGCTTGTATGTAAATGCAGGGAGCAACATTTTACTTATTGCATTTAAAATCACAATTATCCTCGGTGCGCATGTGGGCTAGGAGTTGGTGGTGGTGGTTAGAGGGGGGGTTGTGATGCTGAAAGTGAGGCTGGGCCATACTCGCTCGGCCACATCAATCAATAAATTCAAATTACTATTCCAAATTCATCACAGTCACACAAATCAATGCAGCTGCCCTGCTTAGCTAATGCGAAAATGCCAGTGTCTGCACACACACATGACAATCCGGTCCTGAAAGGAAAAACAGAGCAGAGAAAGGCCTGTTTGGTGGTGGTGGTGGTGGTGGTGGAGGTGGAGGGGGGGAGGAATGTGTGTCCTTCACGCTTAACATCTCCCAATGCAACCAGAGGCGAAGACACACAGGCTTTCCCAGCTATTGTGCTGCTCATATGCAGACCAAGCAAACAGGAGCGCGCTTTTAAAATCAAAATACATATTCTGAGCACCTCAGAGTGCATTTATTGGACATCTGCTGCATAAACAGGCGGCTTCGTTGCAAAGCTGCACAAGTCACAGAGAGACGCGGGCAAGGTGAGGTTTGGGAGGCATTTAAAGATCGCATTAACGATGAAAACAATTCGTCTTTGCATCTGTGTTGAATTCCACACTCCATCTCAATGTATTTGGTCGGGTCAATACAGCCCTGATCGATAAGGATAGCCAGTGCATCTATCAATTATCCCGCCTCAGCACTCTCTCCCATTGGTCTCTCCCCTGGAGCAGAGGAGGGGGAGGAAGGCGGGAGCTGGAAAAGGTTGGGAAAGGGGACAGCTGTTGTTAAAAAAAAAAAAGTGTATATATATATATATATGTGTGTGTATATATATAAGAGACAGAGAGAGAGAACGACGCTACTGCACAGCCTTTCCATTTGTTGTGCGCTCATGGATGTGCTCTTTGAGGTTTGGTTGCATCCAGGTAGCGCGCACGACTCAAACAGTCAATATTATCACCAAAAATAAATGGCCCACATTCATTTTAATCATCGTAGCACCAGATCCCTGCTTCTATGCCCTTTCTTTTTAAAAAATAGATATTTGACAGTGATGTGGTGCCATGGCATGCCAAGGTCTTTCCAAAAGAAAAGCGCAGTCGGTTCATTACCATCTGAATGGCCGGAGCACGTGCCAGGGTGTGCAGGTCAAGACCCACAGGACACGGAGGAAAACATTGTTGAGAATGAGGGTGGGAGGCCTCTATTCATGTTTCAATGGACTACACGCAGTTTACACAGGCCTAATCCTGGAGCAATACTCGCTCCCCCACCCCCCATCCATAGTCACACTGCACCCTTTCCCCCCCTCCCTCCGCACCGTGCGTCATCCATTTTATCCATTTTCCTTTGGTAATTATATCTTTATGAAGTATTTTTTTACATTCTGAGCCTTCATTTTTCAGGAGTGGATCATAATTGTGACATAAACGCAGGCTTTTGCTCGCTAAATTTAGAATACTTTAAAGGAAAGTTGGCAAAAATGGCGCCCATCTCCAAATGAAATTGGCCTATATTGGTGTGCATGCTACACAAACATGCTTGTAATTTTTTTTTTCTTTATTTGTCTCTACAAAGCGTTTGGTGTGAGTCAAAACCAAGCCTGTCAAGTTAGCCCATTTTCCTTGCAGGTCAGCTTTGTTGCTGTGAAGGCGCTGTCCAGAGTGCTGAAAACATCCACACCGAACTGCAGGATCTTTGTGTTTTGAGGACAGTTCAAGGTGGTGAACTGGAGTTTTACCAATACATACTTAATAGCATTCTTGTAGGCTCTAAACACCATTATTTCATCCAACAGCTTCCACCCATCGATCAATATTACAATCCACAATCGCGTCAATCACACCATCCTGCATCCTACTTTCCAGTCCAGCACGAAGCCCACCAGGGGTTTCCATTTGAATCACACACACACAAAACTGGAGGTCGTGTTTATTTATTTTTTAGGGTGGGGGATGCTCATCAAAACATCCTTAAAATTTTGTCAGGAGTGGCGCTCTTTCCTCTTTTTTTATTTATTTTTTATTTTGTTGGTCACTTAAGCCAGGATAATGGGTTTAATTGGATGGAGCTTTAAGATGTGATTGATGCAGGATTTTTCTTTTTTTTTTTCACGAAGAGATGGCTTGATGTTGGCCTGCGAAATGATCGATTGGTACTTTAATAATTGATGGATGAGGGGAAGATAGGGGAGTAAACAGTGCAGCTGTGGTTTCAGAGCCTCGTTGTTCGTTAAGCACAGCAACGTGTGCTGTAAGTACTGAGACACGCATGTACAAGCATCGCCTTTGCAATCCCCTGGTGGGAGAGCAACAGTCATTTTCTTGAGGTTATACCTCGAGGCTATTTTGCTTAAATCCCGGCTTCAGTGTTGCTCATTCCACATGAAATGACATCTCGCGCCTTGCATCATTATCTGGAGCCAGGCATGAGGAGGCTGCTTGTATGTGCTAGACAAAACTCAATTGATTCAACCTAAATTTAAATCCTCATGTTTGAGAATGACAGAAATCTTCCTATGGGTGAAGGGGAGCTTGAAATTTCCATCTCGTGCATGTTGTTGTCTACCCCATTTCTTATCCACAGATGCATGGCTGCATAACACAGGACAGCATCATAGCAGCAGCAGCAGCAGCAGCAGCCTGCATACGTGTCGCCTCCTCGTTTCTTCCCTCCTGTATGTATGTGATCGGGATGTAGAGTGCGTCTGCGCCACATTGTTAAGGCCGATCTGGCGAGCCCTGAATCTGTATCGATTTCCATTCCCCGGCCTCTCCTTTCCATCTCTGGAGCTGCGCCATGCGGCCATGCAACCCCCTCCTCTCTCCATCTCCAGCACCATGCAACACCTTTTCTTCCCATTAACAGCTCACCTTTCATAACGCACAGCAGAGCGACTAATAAACGCATGCTCCGACACCGGCGTGTTGTTGCAACACCTCTCTCTAGCCAAAACTGTCAAATGCTGACTTGAGCTTTAGTGGCTGCCACCCCCCCCCTTCCTACACTTCTATTTCTGTGATGGAGTGGGATTAGCAGCATGAGACGACTTAAAGTTCACACTCGTTTAACCTCTTTTCGCTTATTATACATCCCACCCACACTGTTCCGTCCTGCACACACTGCTCTGACCACGTCGACCTTATTATTCAAAATAATGTAATTTTAATAGAAATCAGATTAGTCTGACTGAAGCAGGAGCCTGCACTGTCTCCCCCACATCTTCACCCATTTCTCTTGCAGCGCGCACCACAAACACACACTCGCACACGGACGCGCGCGTTCCAATTCACACGGGGTACGTGGTTAGCAATTATAAATGCAGTGGAGGTCTGGACTCTGTACAGTCTCGAATACCGTCTCTTCTATTTTAGATGATCAATTCCTACGCTACTCCGTCGCCCCCTCGCCAAACCGGATCGATAGGAGAGAATGACCTTTAAATCAAATTGCTGGCAGAGTCAACGGAATGCAAGCGACTAGCATCAAAGGGTTAATGGCACTGCGCGCACACACCCCTTCCAAGGCAAAAACACACACACACACACACACACACACACAAAGGGGCCAAAACCTAAGATAATCATAATTAAATCTCATTATTCGTCCTTGTACTTTGAAGTCACATAGCTGCACAAGAGGAGTTTAAAATGTGGGATGAATGAATGCTGTGAAAAAACCAAACCAAACAACCCCCCCCCCCCCACTCCTGTGGGCTTTTGACCCTCCATAATCTGTATTGGTTTGCATAAGAGCCAAAGCAAGTGTCGGTTCCAAAGAGCAGGCTGTTGTGCAATTAAAACGTTGACCAGAGCGCATCAGCGTTGTGTCGATGGAGTTATGTAACGCCGGGGTGCCCCAAAAAACGGTGGCTGCTCCGTGCGTCCTCTGTGCGCCTGCGCTCATGGTTTCCTCTGCGATTCCTGCAACGCATCACAGTCGTTTCATGATCATTTCACTGCTGTTAATTGAAGGGTTTTCTCATCATTTGCTCCCAAAACTGTTCACATGATAGGTGTTCCTGCTCCCACAGAAATAAGTAACGGATTACTTTGTATTTTGGGGGGCGAGCGGTTATAAATCAGTGTCCAGCGGCGTTGAAGCAGCAGTGATTCCGCACACTCCCTGCTTATCTGACGCCCTGACAGGCCATCGGTTATTAAAGGCCCGATAATGGCTTGTTTAATGCGCAGGCTAAGAACACAAGGCAAGGACATTGTCCACGCAATTAAAGAGAAGAGAGGCGGGCGTCCAGTTGATCACTGTAAGCTTTCTATAAAAGCTGGAAGTCGTTTAACAGCGTATCTTGAATTTATAGACACAGGGAGGGATTTCTGGGAAATTCTCACGCTGGTGTGTGTTTTTATTTTTGGAAAATAAATGCTATATTTGCAGGAGAAAAATAAGAATCATCTTTACATTTATTCTTTATATATATGTGTGAAATAAAATCATCTCTCGTGAATTTGTTTCTCACTGTAAATGTAGAGAGAGCCAATACAAGGCATTAAAATGGACATCCTGTCTCCACTAAGGTCATGTAAAAATAAAAATTAAATAATTAAAAAAAAGCGCAGGTAAAAGCAGAAATTCTCCTGCTGACAAATCACATCTCAACAGAAAGAAGAGCCAGATGGTTTGTATGGAGCCTCTGTAAGTCTTTCTGCAGGGTCGATCACAACAAAACCGCAAACACACACATACACACACACACACACACTCGCACACAGTCGCACACAAACACACACACACGCACAAACACACACAGCTTATCGTACCCACAGATGCAACCCGAAACTCCGGTTGGGCAACCCCACACAGATCAACAAAGGAACAAAACGACTGTGAAATCAATTGATGAATGAATCGATGTCAGCCCATATAGCCTTTGTGTTGCATGTTATTAAATATAAGGAAGTGGCTTCTTCGGTTAGTTATATATATTAAAAATATATATAATAACAATAATAATAATTTGGTTAATTTGCTGCTTTAGTGAGACAATATGAAAACGTTGTGTGTTCAGTGGTTGTTGAGGATTTCTGAATGTTTGGGAAAACACTGGTGTGTGTGTGTGTGTGTGTGTGTGTGTAATATTATTTTCCCCTGACACACACTCAAAAAAATGTGTACAGATAAAATTACTTGCAGTCTAATAGTTTTCAATATTAAATATAATATTAATTTGAAATTCACACAGTAGCATATTATCATAATACAAAACAGACAGTTCCATTATTAATAATATTTGTACTAATTGTATATTACTGCAGGTGGTTTGGTGCCTTGAAATGCTGCAACCTAATTTTATTGATAAATAAATAAACTAAATAAATAATTAAATAAATAAATTCCTGACACATTTGACGCCTTTTGACTTGTTTTTCCCTCAAAAAAGCGCACAAATCAGGATTCCAATAAACCCTACAATCATGTAAAAATAAATAAAAACAGCTTTCTGTTAACGCGCACGTCCAATTCTGTAACAGAATGATAAAGACACTATCGCTCTATTTATTTCAATTTTAATCTGCTTTGTTTTGCATCCCAGAGCATAGATCATATAAATGCAATTAGGTCACCGCAATAAGGCTCAGAAGTATTTCTGTCGTCTCTCCACATGATTGAGTGAAGACGGTATTGAATTGAATCTTGGAAGAAGAAAAAAAAAAAATTCCTGCATATTGAAAACCTGTCTGCATCTCCCCAGTGGAGAGTAAACAGTATCATCTGACTGCAGATTCTCCTGCGACAAATAAGAAATTAGCAAGAGAAGTGAGAGCTGAAAGATTTTTTTTGCTAAAATAACGTGGATCAAACTTTCCCATCTCGCTGCAGGACTTTTTTTGGTGTAAATATATTAATTAAATAAAACGCTCCAAACCTCGACCTAATTGACCTCTGTGCATTCGTGTAGTCCCGCGAGATTTAAATCAGCTGTTAACAGTGAGCGATCTCCACAAGAATTCAAATATTTTATTTTCTAGTGATTTTCTTCTCCTATGCGTTTTATTTCTTCATTTATTTACTATAAATGAGCCTCAGACGGATTTACGCAAATGAAAAGACAGAACAAAAAATCCCAAACAAGACACGCAGAGGCTGATTAAATGTTAATTAGTTGCAGTGAAATATTTATGAAGCACATTTTGAAGCAGTCAATTAGTTGATTTTTTTTAAAGCAATATGTTTCTGAGGATGAAACGTCATTTTTTATATGTGGCCATTTTTTCCCAGTTTAATATTAAGGTCCAATTGAGCAAAAATAAAAATAAAAGAAGCTTCAAACACATGCACGAAGGACAGAAACGCACCAACACACACACGCAGCGGCGCCCACACCTGTTGTTTGTGGGAAAGAAACCGTGGGCCTCCCTGGTTGCACAAAAAAATAAAGCATCATGATCATTACCGCTATCACGCATAACTGGTCAAAGCAATTATGAATGGAATCAATGATAATCACAGATAAGAGTATCACTCCAACAATGGAGCCACTCGTACAAATAACTGGCACATGCGGACCAAGGCTGCTATTAAACCGGTCAACAACAGAAAAAAAATAAAAAATAAAAATAATGCTGGTTAAATTTCATTCATACGCTTCTCTCAATCATCCGCTTAAATGGCTGAGTGCGTTTAATTATCTAAAACCTCATAAGGAGCGTGATCATCACAGGCAGCAGCCTCCACTGATTATTGAATTTTCTTAGCACTGTGCAATTTCTTAGCTTCAACCACTGCGTTGCTAATAACACGTTGGGCTGAAAACAGGAGCTGAATAAACCTATATTTCTCGGGTGCACTTTTATTTTTTGCGCATCTCAAATTTACGCACGGCGCATAACAACCGTGTGTTTTTCATGTATATTGTCGAGTGAAAATGTAAATCCTGTGCATGCAAGGTGGTTGTGATAGATGATAGATGATGCAGCAAATCTAAAAGAGACAGAGAGAGAGAGAGAGAGAGAGAGAGAGAGGAGGAAAAAAATGAAAATGTTTCAGGCAGCAGCAGGACTTAAAGGTGGGATGTGGGCGAAGGTGTAACTGAGTTCAGGTTGAGTGTTATTGAAGTGCTGGAGAAGAAATGCCTCGCAGCAGAGTCGCAGGAGAAGGCAAACAAACAAATTGTGCCGCTTTATCAGTATATTAACACCAATTCTCACTCATTACATTAAGGAGTATCGAGCTGGAAGTGTTTTGGCCTGGCGAGAGAGTGGAGGAAGAGAGGGAGAGCTTGGCACTGCCCTGCAGCCAAATGCCACAGTGTGGATGCGCACGCAGCTATCAATCTTTAGGGCAACAGCCCATGAGAAACAGCGGAGACGTTACTTAATAAATAGGCCGAAGCCCAAACATCAAATTGCCCAATCACGCTTCTTGCAATATGGAGAGGAGTGCAGCTACAAGCATGGATTATCAGCGAGGACAGTATTGCCTTGCAACAATAAAAAGAGCTGCACTGGTTGTTGTTGTGCGTCTGTGTATAAACGCACCGAACCGTAACCGGTAAACATGTTTATTGGTAAATTAATTAAATCAGCAGACTATGTTGACCTCGTTTGCTTTGCAGGGATCACAAACAGGATCGGATTCCAACCCGCGCACACAGAGAGGAGGAGGAGGAGGAGGGTTTGGAAACCTGCTTCTTTATGCAGATGCGTAATCATGGTTTCATAAAACACTATAGGCACAATATTAGGCGGTTTGACTTTCTCATTATGAGCAGGAAGGGCAGTGATGATCAATAAATGATTAATGCTCAAGATGGACTCACATCTGCAGGGAGAGAGGAGGCCCCGCACCGCAGACAGCTGTGAATATTCAGCATCATATAGCTAAATATAGAAAGGAAGAGAGAAAAAAAAAACGCACACCGATGAAACAAACAGGTGATGATGATTTACTGTATTTCCCTCCTCTCTCATATTCACAGCAAAAAAAAAAAGAAAAAGAAAAAGAAAAGCTGGATCATCACAGCCTCCTGCACCGGTGCGTTTCTCGCGTCTCCATGCAGCCCCCTTCATGAATCTCCTCTCCAGGCCCACTCCCCCCCTCCGAGGCATAATTAATTGGACGAACTGAATTTCACACACGAATTATTCACGAATCTATCGATCGATATTGAACACCCAGGGCCTTTCTCTTAACCTCGCTTGGTTTGTCGTGAAGCAAAGAATATTAATGTCATCAGTGGAGAAGAAATGGGCCTAAGTTGCGCCGTTTTCACCCGCGCACAAGTTGTGGAAAATCACTCATGAAGGAATTTTAAATGTTTGGATTTGATATTCATGAGGATTATTTGGGCTTTGTGGTTCTATTTATGGGAAATAAATATTAGAATAATGTGCTAAACAGTAGATTACAAAAAAAAAAACACCCCTGGAACACAGGAGGGACGTGGTTTTGTTAATCAGCCTTTGTATGTTGGATGAGGAGCTCTATTGTGGCGAGTTATAGAAATCACATTTCTCTCCGCCCGTAGGCTATAGGCGATCAGCAGGGCGCACACCTCAGAAAACACTCAGCGCCAAACCGGGATTTCTGCTCTTGTCCGGTTGCTCTTTGTGCATGAGTTTATGTCCGTCTCTCTGCTCGGTGCCTACTGTAGCTCTAAAAGCTGCAATGATCGATTTTTTTTCTTTTCTACGCCGAGCTTGGTTCAGTAATCAGGGCCCCCTTCCTCACCGATCGATCGATATTGATTACTAAATCCAGCGCCTGTAGCAAAGGCAGCGCACTATGGCGCCCCGTGCAGCCGGGCCACGACGAGAGCGACACCTGCCGACCGAAACGGCACAAAGCAAGCGGTCGATGAGGGGGGGGGGGAGGTAGCAGGACGTGACTATCCGGTGGAAAGATGTGGAGAGGAGCTGGAGGACTGTGTCAGCTTGTTGTGGAGGCACATTAAGACAGAAACCCTCCTCAGCCTGACTCCTGTCTGCGCTTGTTGGACAAATTTACACTGAAGCTGTGCAGATTTTACTGTCTTTAATTGTACTTTTGAGGTTTTAGGTGGAAAAAAAAGAATGTAATTGGAATTAAAAATACAGATGTGCAGTTAGTTTCCCAAGCCGCATGTATGTGGACCAATTAAAACCAAATCCATTCATAGATTTTGGAAGAACACTCATTCTGTAACTACATAGATCCACGTCGATTTTACTGTCTGTAAACACTCGGTGTGGAAAAGGAGACCATCCGCGCAAAGTAAAATGTTTTATTCCGTAAAAAGGAAGAAGATAAAAACTAAGTAAAATGCTGCTGCTTTTCACTCTAAATATGAATTATTAAGACTGTGCATTTTGAGACACCGGCCCCGAGGTTGTGTAAGTGTGCATGTGTGTGTTGTTATGCATACCTCTGCAAGGTCACACACCAGGAAGAAGTACAGGTGCTCAGGTCTCAACTGGAAGCTGCTCCAAATAAATGAAAAAAAAAGAAAATCTATATTAACCATATTGTGAAAACTGAGGAAGCTGATCTTAAAGCAGAGTCTAATATAACAAAAACAGTAATCAAGCTATATTTGATATCATGTGTTAGTTTTAAAAGCCAAAAGTAGAGCCAGAAATGTCATATGCAAATGTTAAACTATAGAAAAGGAGCTTGTTTTAGAAAAGTCAGCTGCTGACAATAATCATTTAGAATCCACATTACTTCCGTCCTCTTCTCGAGCGCCCCGCAGACTTCCAGCTTCTCCATCCTCCTCGTTCATTGAGGTCCGGTGGCTGTGGAGAAACAGACGTGTCACACGTGTGAGCATCAGATCCTCCTCGGACTTCAAACAGGCCTCGCAGAGCTCCGATGCATGTTTAGGCTTATTGTCCTGCTGGGACACGAATCCTCTTCCACACATGTTCAATCCGGAGGGGCTTCCATGTCTCTGGTGGGCAGACAGGAGTAGATCAGTTCTCCACAATAATGTGCAGTGCAAGACCCTCACAGCGTTCAAAAATCAAACAATCTTTGTTATTGCAGCTGTGATGCTCAAACGATGATTTATCTGTGACAATATTTGAGAAATTTATATGAAAAAGTCAGACGGGTGTAAGTTTCATACAAGCATTTCTCAAAAACGGACGCCTGCAAGTCACAAACGATGAGCTTCATTTATAAAAAACTAATTACAAACACGTAATCAAAGCAGATCAGGGATTCTTGTCATATTGATGAATTACAAATAAATCAATTTGCTAATAAATCCATGATATAAGCTGTGCTGCCAGTGTTTGCCCCTGGAATTAGCCGGTGTTATTTAGGTTGGCCTGCAGTTGCAGCTAAATGTCAACAGAGGACATGAGTGTTGGGGTTTTTTTAATTGTGTTTGGAGCAACGTAATTAAAGAAAAAACACAATAACCGCAAGATGTTGTAATATTGGTGATTATCGAGACTTGTGAAAAAGCCTTCTCACACCTTGAATCATGCGTTCTGCTCAACCTACAGCATCTGACTCATTGTAAATAATTTGAGCGAAACTGCAAACCATAAAATTACAGCTTCCTCCTCCTCCTCCTCTTTCCTCATCACCATTACTACCCTTAAACCTACAATAAATCAAAGCGTTATATACGATGATATACACGCTGTACGCACAAAGCGTGCGTTTGGACAAATTTGCAGAGGCATATTAGCGTTTGTGCGTTTGCGTGATAAACATAGCGGCGGTGTTAATGTGAAATATGAATATGATGGATGCGCAAGTGTGCAGGTTAGACGTCTGTAGTAAACAGATTGGACTGCAATGGCTGATCAATGGGCTCTGTTCCACTGTAATTAGACACACAGCGCCACTGCTTGGCTCCAGCCACTTCAGCATAATCACAACCTCCCCACAAACACACACTAATACACACACCACACACACACAAGTAAAACATTAGAGGTGGCAAAAAAAAAAAAAAAAAGTGTCCTTAAATGCATCAAGACACACACACACACATACCCAGCGTGAGAGTGAGACATTACTGAAGGCGAGTATGAAAGTATCAGACAATACCAACGGCAGCAGGTGGAGACCCCACAGGGATGGCATCTTTCTCTTTCTCTTTCTCCAATTTGCTCTCGTTTTATTGAGACAGTAGGGAAGCTGAGAGGGACACACAGTCCGGTCTGGCAGGATTCGATCCTCAGTCAGCAGGGGAACATGTGGCTGCAGAGGTGGTGCCTTAACCTTCCACACACACACACACACACACACAAAGACACACACACACACACACACACATACAGTACATACAACTCCTCCTACACCCTCTCTCAGGGCGCCGTTTCTGCCTTTTACCCTCCACATGTCTGCTGCTTTCCACACGTCTCCTACAAATACTTTTGAGTTACAACACACTTACCCACAATACAGCATTCTATTAACTATTAATTCCTGCGCTGGCTGCTTACAACCCCATCACCCCCTCGGACACCCTCCCAAATGTATGAAAGAAGAAAAAAAAAAAAAAAAAAAAAAAAAAAAAAGAAGAGTACACTCGGTGTGTTTTCTTTTGAAAGTTGCTCTGTGTATGGGAAGGGGCTCATAGCAGCCAGTGCAAGCACCTCTCTCCAGTGTTTGTGTTTTGGGGGGGGGGGGGGGGAGGAGGTGAGGTGGTGGAGGTGGTGGTGGTGGTGGTGGGGGGGTTATAAATACCCTCTCAGAGCTCAATAGAGTGGGCTCCAGTGGGCTCTGTTTGAAGTAGCAGACTGTAGACCTGCTGGGGGGGGATTCTGACCTCAGTCCCTACAGAGAACCCCCCAATTCCTACAGCAAAGTCGGTCAATATCTCGCTTTCTCCTTCACTCGCCGCCCCTCCCTCCTCTCCTCTGCTCGGCTCCTCTCTTTAGTTCTTGTGCGCACACACAAAACGCACACACTTTGTCTTACTCCTGCGCCTTTTCTCTCCTCCGACCTATTCTTTTTCCCTGCGTCGGCCCCTCCTCTGTCTCTCATTTCCACGCACACAGACACACACTCCAACACAAAATGCTTACTTTTGTGCAACAGTCACTCAGTCCCCCATTGCGACTCAAACTGCATTAATATTGAATCAAACAGCAGTGTCTCCAGCTAGCAGGCAACAGCCAGTCCCACCCCACCACCACCACCACCTCCACTACCACCACCACCACCACCAACACCACCCCTCCACCCCCATCTTTCTCTCACCGCAGGCTGGCTCCCTGTCTGCACTCTGCAGGATGGAAGGAATATTCCCACTGGGCAGGAGGCATGGATTAGCTTTAAATCAACTTTAATATGGCAATAGAGATGGAGCTGTAGCATCTCTGCTGGTGTATAAGCTAGTTTTTATGTGTTTAAGCAGTGGCTAATAAGATGTTCAGCCACTGTACTTCCCTCCACCTCCACAGTTTTTGCTATTCAGTCACAAATGTAATCACTTTTGTATATTTACCTTGCTTTGTGTTCTCTTTCCCCTCTTTGCCTCCCACTCTCATCCCCATCCCTCCCACCGCTGCCATCCATACCAAGCCTGCAAGCGCAAAGAACAGGAGCAACACAAGGACCGCAACACGGCGCCCAAGAAACAACGTCTAGTCTTCACTGACCTGCAGCGCCGCACACTCATCGCCATCTTCAAGGAGAACAAGCGTCCATCCAAGGAAATGCAGATCACCATCTCTCAGCAGCTCGGCTTGGAGCTCAGCACCGTCAGCAACTTCTTCATGAACGCACGCCGCCGCTGTGTGGACCGCTGGCACGATGACCATGGTACCAGCCCCGGGCAGCCGGGCACATCCGCCACCACCTTCTCCAAGGCCTGAGAGAAGGAGAGGGCCTTCAGAGGGCTGGGGGAACCAGGTTGGAACAACAGGCGACATGGGAAATTGGCTGTGAAACCTGTTTTTAAACAACCCTACCTGGCCTGGACCGCCTGAATGTGTCCTCTGCCCCTAGAAAAAAAAAAAAATCCTTTGTGCCATGCAATCATCTTTTTTGTCAGTCAAAATTTCAAGCTCTCACCTGAAACAAGCATAATCTAAAAGGTGAATCGTGAAGTCAGGTCCACTCTGCATTACTCACATAAGGACAATCATTGATTCTGTCTTTTTTGAAAGAAAATCATTTTTATGGCATCTGACAAAGTAAAGAGACACCAAAGATTTGATGTTTTTGTTGGACGGTATTTGCATTATGCCGGCCTCCTCCTTCAACCATCCAAGTAGCCACTGAATCTGCTTTTTTTTCTCTCTCTCAACTCACCTCCTTTGTGTCTGCCTCCTTACTCTCTCCCACATCCCCTCTACGCCGGCACACGGAAGCAACAAGGGCGAAAGAACGGCAATAAATCTGACAACAGAACAGCACATAGCCTTATTATCAGAGCCCCATCCTGCACACACACAAGGCCGTCATAAAGAAAACAACGCAGCCTATGAAAAAAACAACAAGGCTTTCCAATTCTCCGCCTCTGCCTCCCCCTCCTCCTGTAGTCTCCTTCATTCCTCAGCCAAAGGTATTCCCTGATGGCCAGCCATTTCAGAGAGCAGCTCAGCCTGATCATACGGCAAACTAATGAATTGAAAAATGAATCGATGCAGACAGAGAGAGCGGGGCCTTGACCCCTCCTGAAGGTGAAACTCAAGACGCTCGGCAGTAGATACTCAGGTCTTCCAGGCCCAGGTCTATATTTTTTGCACAGATGTTGGAGGCCTGTAGGGAGACATGTCATTGTTACTCTTAGCCTGAGCCTAGAGTCTGTGTTTCTCTGACCAACAGGAGAGGCGGGTGAGATGTCTGGACATGCTCTTTGTTCTGCTGGGAGCTTTTTCTCTAATCAATAACTGAGAACCAAACGATGACAACAACACGCTCGGGCATCCAGCCAACTACATTACAGCTGCATACGAAAAGCAGAATGTAAGAGGAGCACATGGAACCCGGTGAAGATGGGGACACAAAGGCCTCAGTACAGCAGCAGCAGCAGCAGCTACAGCAGCAGCAGCTACAGCAGCAGCAGCACACCTCTCTGTCCCCAGTGCTGCCTGAGCTGGCAGAGCAACAGTGCCCCCTGCTGCTGAAAGCAAAGACCTGTATCCAGCAGAGCAAGGGGGGGTTCAGAGTGGAGGAGAGGGAGGGAAGAGCCACTAGATGCTGAGGAGAAGTCATGGCACAACACATTCAGGCCCTCACAGCTCTTTGAAGGCAGATCAATAGATAACCATTATCCTATTGTTGTTCCTCATCCAACCAGCACTGGTGAAGCCGGAGGAGGGGGATGGTTAAACTGAAATGCTGAAAATGCAGGGATTTAGCAAAGGCAGGGATTTATTTAGGCAATCCAAATCTGACAAGAATCAAGAAAAGGAAGAAAAAAATAAATTTTACACAAAGAGGGGAGAGAAAAGTACAACAGAGTAAAATGTAACAGAAAGGCATACTGAGACAGACACGTCTGAGGTGCAGTGGAGGTTTAATTTGTTTTTGGGAGGCTTCGTATTTTGTCAAATCATTTTTTCCATTCATCCATTTCATCTGTTTGCAAAAAAAAAAAAAAAGAAATCTCTCTCAACAGATGTGATTCAAAGCAAATCTCCTGGTTATTCCCACACAAGGGTTATCAGTAGCTAACCCAAAGCTAACCACCACACTCAGCTGTTCAAATGCTACAACAATTAGTGCCAATGCTTACTGCCTTAATGCGAGTCAGAGAATATGGTACTAGGGTTAACACACAGCTACAGTGCGCCCCACTGACGACGGGCGGTGTGTGCCATAGCAACCAACAATCAGCTTTTAACTGAATTAAAATATACTTTTTTAGTAAAAAAATAAAAAAAAGAATCAGATTTTAAGGCCGTACAATAACCAAAACCTCAAATGACAAAGATACCACACACACAGTATGTGTTACAAAAACAACGGGGGAAAATAAAAGAAAGAAAAATGTCTCCAAACACATAACTGGACACATTTTGAAGCAGAAGAAAAATCTCTCATTCTATCTTTGGTTCTCTACCTCCTCTGTCCCTCTAACCCCACTGCCCACCCCCACCCCCTCCTTCTCTTTTCCTCTCTATATTGATGCGGGTATTTAATTAGTACCATAGACACAAAGTTTCTATTTCTTGTTACTATTGTGCTCTGTTGTGCATAAGTAAGGCACCTTGTTGATAAATCAAAAACAAAAAAAGGAAGGACTTTTTAAAAGGAAAAAAAAAAAGAGGGATGCAAGGACTGAGGCCAATGAAGGATGTATTTTTCTGCATTCTGTGTGAATATAGACTCGGAGGAGACATTTACCACGAGAAAGAGAAAGAAAAAAACAAAAAAGAGAAACAGGGAGCTGCTGAAAAGAAGAATAAATGACGGACGCTTTCTCTCTTTTGGCATTTCATGTCAGAACTGTGGTACTCTCAGCCCCCTTTAAGCTGAGCCCCAAGAAATGGGGTAAAACGGAAGGGGGACAAAACATGACCTCCAAATGTCCTGGCTGACTCAGTATGTTTTATTGGAGGGTGGGGTGGGGTGGTGGGGTGGGTGTTAAAGCTTGGGACTCAATAGTTATCTGTATGGTCTTAAGATGCAACTGTAGCATTTCCAACAATGTAGTCAGATTAGCGGTGCAGATTAGATAAGCGATGGTCATTGTAGAGGAGTTGATCAGGAGGTACCGACGGACCTCACGTTGCTGTAAGCAGTGAGTTCAAGTCGCCAAAGGAAGATGAGCTTCAATTGACTTGTGGTATACAGTTCAGTGAGCATAAGTAAATAGCTAGATTCAGCTCTAGGTATTAAAGCTGACAAAATGACATTTGTTTGTAGTGAGAACCAATGTGGCTACCTCACTAAGCTGAGTGGTTTGTGAAACCGCCACTAATACCAAAGATACTGCAGCCTACCAGTCACAAACTGCCTAGGGGGACACAAACCAAAAATAAGAGCCCCCCCTCTTTGCCCAAAACTGATAATAACACACACACAAAGACACACACACACACCACACACAATGTTCGTAACTAACAGCGCAGTCAGACTGCATCGTGCCACATAGGAGGAGGTGGCTGCCTTGCAGACAGAGTTGAGTGCCTTTTCCCTTCAACCACGGGTGGGACTGCACTGGACACACAAACACTGACACACACAGACACACACCCAGCCATGCAGATGCATGCATAGAGCTGCACACCCATTTACAAAACATGCACTCACACAGACAAAGCACCCATAATTGGATGGACAGAAAGGGGGGCCAAAGAGAGGGACACAGAGTGGGGGCTGTGTCAGCATTTTCTCCCATATTGACTTTCCATCTTGATACACTAGAATACAAGCACTTTATCATGTAGAAAGTCTATAAAACATTTTCTATACACTATTTATTTGAAACAAAATTATATGTTACTCCTTACTCTGTCAGAGTCTTTGTTACTGTATCGTTGATCTTCTACTAGCTTTCAGCCTTTGTTGTTTTTCTTTTTTCGCTCTCTGCCCGGTGTGCTTATAACCCTCAGCCGCTTTACCTTTCTCGCATCAGAGATATTTTTGTGTAACAGAGAAAGAGGGGGGTAAAAAGGCTGTGGCTCTAAGCACTTAGAGGGCTGTAGTTGTAACAAAAAAAAAGAAAAGAAAAAAAAAAAATCTTACCACGAAATGTCTCTCTCTCTCTCTCTCTCTCTCTCTCTCTCCACTGCGTGCAAGCACAGAGGCTGCACTAGAAAAGTGTGGAAGACTCACTGACAGTTTATAGACACAAACTCTCTCTCCTCCCTCCACCTTGTCTGTCCAGTCAACCTTTCCCCCTGGCTAGTGCTAAGACTTGGTAGGCGTGTGTTGACAATTAATTCTGAAATACCTCAAAAACCTTTCATGTAAACTTTATGTAATTTAAACTGAAAATAATACTGCTAATGATAACAATGATTATGAAACTATGATACTATGATAGTTAGTTTTGGAACTTGTGACTTGAAGCTTTATACTGTTAAATTCCTTTTATTTGTTTGCTTATTTTTCTCGTACGTTCTCTTCGTTTGTTTTTGCTACGGCATGTACTTACTGTTTTTCATAAAGGAAAAAGACATTGTGAATGTTTCTGTGGAGGGTTACACGAGAAAAGAAGAGACAGAAGAGAATAGCAGGAGAGGGGTCAGAGCTATTCACCTTAGATGTTTAGTTCAAAGCTCTCTCACAGGCGGGTACATTCAAAGAAAAAACAAAAAACAACAAAAAAAAAGAGAGAAAGAAATGACAAAAATATGATTTGGGCTGAATTATAAACCAAAAATTTGATGTTAAACCAAAGGAGGAATAACCTTATATCCATTGTTAGCTTTCTTCTGTCTTTAAGTTGTCTTTTCTCTGAAAAAAAAAATAACAAAAAACAGTTTCACAGTTACTTTTGAAGGTTCCTGGGTGTGTTCAAGTGCTCCTGATGTTCTTAGAATATTAAAGACCAGCACCTCCTATTGAAAAGAAGGTGCGCTTTTTTCTTTTGTGCATGGATATTGTATAACTGTATAGAAACCAACAGGAATGACCTGTGATTTTGTGGGGAGAGGAGGAGGATTGAAAGACTTGGGAGTGGGTGGAGATAGGGGTGGGGGATATTTTGGTTATCAAAATAAACAAAAAAAAAAGGGTGGGAGGATTTGGGTTTTAGGCGTTGGAGGGGTCCTTGTTTTTAGAATTTCCGTCACTGTTGGATTCACTGGTTGTGTGCATGTGTTGTTGCAACCCTTCCCCTTTCCCCATGTTTCTTTGATGTATATAAATCCAGACAGTAGGGGGCAGTGTGTGCTGGGGGAGGTCAAACTCCTCTCCTCCCAATCAATAGCATTCAATTTTCATTCCTCAGCTTGTGGTCTTCACTCGGGTCCTGAAAAGTGTGTCTTGCTTTTCCAAAGACAGGCTGTTTTCTTGGAGTTAATCAGAGGGACACACACAGGCCTGAGCGGCCGTGAATATACCTGTATGTCTGTCTACATGCTTTTCTTCAATCTGTGTATATGTGTTCATTTGTACTTATGTGGAAGACGAAAAGTGTTTTCTATTTTCTGTTCCTTTACTATGGGTTGCAATATTTGTCATGCAAAAATTTGAAACCATTTCTTACTGACTGACCGACCAACCAACCACAGTACCATCTGGCAACTGATCATCCAAACCCGAAATGTCGTCAGCATTTACTGTCAAACAGCATATGTGTGTGTCATTTCACTGCGGGCTCGAATAGGTTGCCAATGGGACTGATGTAGACACCCCCAGTCACACTGTGCTCTCCCTCTTCTGTTACCTGTTAATCAATCAGAACCAAGTGTCTTTGTGATGGTAGAAGACAATCAGTTTCAAAACAAGAAAAAAGGTAGAGAGAGGGCAGGCCAGTGGGGAGGAGGATAGGGGAGGACGGAAGAACAAAATCACGGGAAAAGAGGCTCTCTGGATCGTGACAAGCTGTAGTGCCCGACTGCCAAACGACTGCCCCGCTCGCTCAGAATACGTTCATCCCGTCTCAGCCGAATCTGCAGCATTCGAGCTCCACGCGACGAACCGAACATTTTAAATTCACCCCCTCATCCCCCCCGTCACTTTCCACTCTGCCTCACTTCCTGCTACTATGTAGTGCAATGCAGGAGGAGAAACAAGAACAAAGAGCTGTGGTGCAAAGACCATATTTCCCATCACCCACCACAATATCCTGCTAATCTAATGATGATGTAACCAGCCGCGAGGAATAAAAATGGCTCCGGTTGGTGGCTTTTGCACAGAGAACTATGCAAACACCTGACCCCCCCAATCTTAATCGTTGCTGCTGGGTCAGAGTGAATAACCCTCAATCCCACCCCCTCCCTCCCTCCCTGCCTCCCTCTGACATCTAAACGCTCACACTATGACCTCCATGACCTCTTATTGGCCCCCCTCGCTCGCCGCCCCATCCCACGAGCCCAGTGCGGGCAGAGCAACCCCGGCCACTCAGGGTATTTGGTAGAGAGTGGCCGGGGGAGAGAAGAGCACTACAGCGCCCCATGTTTCACCAAGACTGATGTCACATAGCTTTACATGAATGCCCCAAACTGCCACTGACATCAAAATGGAGTCCATGCTGGTGTTTGCAAGCTGATCCTCCCCGCTCATGGCTCCATTGTTCTACAATGTTTGACTGTCTTTGTCCCCAGCGCCAAGGAAGGGCCACAATCAATGCAAAGACACTTACATTGTACTTACTTAAGTTTACAAAGTCGTCTGGAGACGGTGGCTTATATTGCACTTGGACAGACAGACAGACACACAAACAGACACAGGCACATGCTGGAGAGGGTGAGTCTGCCTTTTGAGAGTGTTTGCTGAAACCAAAGATGAAATCAGAGGTACGACAATCTGGCTGCCAAACCTAGAAGACAATGTTCAGCTCTCTGGGCTGCTCTACGGGTCCTGTGATTTTACCGGCCATGTGGACATTCCACGTATTGCACTTACAAACATGTACATACACATACCTTGGTGTAAACCTTTCACACACACACATCTTCATCCACGCAGAAACGAGTGAATAACCCACTCACGTCTGATCGGAAAGCCTCTTTTCCCTCCTCCCACTGCAGAAGCCGGAGAGCCTGTGGAGGACTTTTAGTTTCACTCTAGTTGAGACTTTTGAGAAGGAAAAAAATCTGAGTAATAACTGTTACAGAAAAATAAAAACTTAAAAGGATAATATGGGTAAATTGCGTGTTTTGAAATAAATTAACAAATAAAACAATTGTAAAACAAAGCGATGCTGCTGGTTCATTGTGTTTGGTTTGATCTTCAAAGGAAATCCCCCGTGACCTCGGCAGATGGAAATTTGATTTTTACCACAACGGTCTGACAACAAAGATCAGAGGTATTCACACAGAAGTAAACCATCGATGTAAAGGTCATAAACAAGATTCAGGGCACGCTGCGTATTTTGCGGGTTATATAGTTTACTTTATTTGAAAACAGCCATACAGTAACATGTGGGCTCCACTCATAATTACCCTCAAAAACATGTTTAGAAAGACAGAAATGTAAACGCGTAACTTTTTAACTCGATGTTGCAGGAACACTAAATATGATCACTTCTTTTCCAATATAAAAATAACAATAATTAGTCAGTATTCCTGCAACATGAGGGCATCATAATTGGCCTAGTTGGTCGGTACCACTTGCAGTCACCTTCTCATGCCCTGGTAGTACTGTGCTGTGGAAGCTGGTCCTTGTGGTGACGATTCTTCCGGACCCAGCGTCCTGGGAGATGGCATAAGACGAACGGCGCAGAGACGTCCCTCTTTTGAACTTTGACCTCAGCTCCACTGGCTGATTGGTTATAATGTGGACCTAGATCACAGAGAGGTCAGAATGGCATCAGTGACCAAACTGAAATTGGTACGCAAGTTAAAATTTCAGCTTTTCCAACAGTAACATACATAAGCAACAAATTCACCATTTCAGCCCAAGAGACACCCATTTACTCGAAGAACAGTCACCTTGCATCCATTTCATCTCAATCCATCAAATATTAGAACAACTTCTGCTTCACTATCTCTGAATTGCTTGGAATTTGTGTAGCATGAAGTACGGATATTCGTAAAGATATTCGTGAAATTTTAGCTAAATATATCAAAAAGTTTCTTTTGCTAACGTTTTAAAAACTTGCCCATCAGCCTACTTGCAGCATGTTTTTACGTGCTTTGAAATTTGAGGCTGTGTTTGACTGACAATGTGTCACAAACTTTAAAGATAAAAGCCTGAAATTTTCACGGTTATTTCTTATTTCCTGATCATGTCACAGCGTCAGAATCTGCAATAATGAACAAGTAGCTCAAATCATCTCTGGTTATGGGTGTTGATTTATGAAAAACGTTTAGGCTGTCTTGAAAATCCGATCTTTGACCACAAGCTAATCGAAAAAATTGCTAATACAGAAGTCAACGACTCAACTAACTTGTTAAACTTTCAGAATTTATCGAGCAGAAATGACAAGTTGCACCACAAAAGTGAAAAAACAAAAATCACTCAATAGTCTCATCCAAAGAGAATTCTGCAGTTTCAAAATGGTTCTCAAAATACATAAGTAAAATAATTTATGAATGCAGACATACCGTTTTCAGTCACTCGCAGAGTCTAAACCTAAACATGCTAAGAAACACAGTAATAATCTCTGGCTGTTATGTTCAGTAGCTCCCGAGATATTGTCATTTGATTATACCGTCAAAAATGAATGTGCAAAAAAACACATTTAAAATTAAGTCAGCGGGAACTAAAAAATAAAAAAAATCTCAGAAATGATTTGATGCATCAATCTAAAATTTCACTGATGCCATTTTAAATATCCATACTTTATGGTAAAACGTTTGATGGCTGAGCAGAAGGCCTATGATTATCTGAGCTCTAAAAATCTCTTTTAGAACATAGCAGCAACTCGAGAGTTATCACTGAGAGTAACATTTTAAAATAACTGGTAACTGATGGGACTTTTTCTGGCTGATGCCGGCTGTTTGACATACGGAACTGTAGGGACATGTGGAAATGGAAACTACAAGTACTACTGTTCTGTGTGCTTAGGTGCCTCATCACGATCTACTGTATGTATTGATTATATAGACTGCTTCTTTTCTTTGTTTTTTTTTTTAAATCGGCTTTAGCAATGTTATCAGGAAATGGGGAGAGAGGTGTTGATCATGACAAATGCAGCTCGTCAAGAGTAATCCCCTTTTGTGTTTGAACTAATTTGTCATTTATAAAAGCCAGGGGTGTACAACACATTTGCAGCTTTAGATTTTGAGAACTCTTGCTCTATAAATAGATACTGCACCTCTTAATCTCGTGGTCTCGTTTTAACTCATCCTGTGTAACATTAACCGGGACATTTTCAAGCCCTGTCACAGGGCTGTGCAGAATAGTCTACGGCACCTTGTTGTCATCGTCTTGGCCAGCGCGAAGTCCAGAATGCAGGAGGGATGTTCCCTCAAAAAAGGGATGGGGGAATTATTTTTAGTGGAACATTTGCATGCAGGAAAGCACGCACCGTCGTTAAAATGGACAATTCAGGGGGGGAAAAAACCAGCATGGCTGCCTTATTGCATGATGAAACCTTTGGCAAAACTTGAAATTTTCAGTAGTGGGTTGCTACTTCCTGCAGTAAAGGGGATTTTGAAAACACGTAGATGGCAGAAGGGGAAGAAAAAGCCACATTAAACACGAAGCTAATGGCAAGCTTACATCAACATCCTACATACGATGAGTCAGAGTACCATTCACACTACAAATCCCTTTTTTTTTTTGTACTCTCACATGCCAAAAAAACTTGCAGATGCCTCACCTTGTGTTTGTCATGAGCTGTGAGAATCACATTGAGAGCTTGAGCAGTCACTGAGGGTAAAACAGCTGTCCAGGCGGTGAGCAGAGCTGTGAGCCACACAACTGGATCAATGAAGGCTTTATCAGAGACTCCTGATGAAAAGAGCATACAAAGCAATCAAACCTGTCTGCAGGAAAGGTGACAGACCTTTCATTTCTTCAAGGTGTACAGAAAACAATAGAAAGCCACTAAAATAGATAGTTCATGTTGTGTAATTGTATGTTTTTGTCTGCATTTGATATTATTTGTCTCTATTTGAATCAAAATGGAAAGTTGAAACTCAAACCAACAAGTGAATTAAGAACAGGTCTGCAATGAATGAAGTAGAATAGTACCAATAAAGACATAGTCAACGGGTGAACTCTGAAAAAGGCGAGCGCTGTGGCACAGCCTCGTACAGATGAACAACATCGACACAGAGACACACAGAGCCGCTATGCTGAACTTTGTCCAGAACCTGGTCAGCCGCACAATCTGACAAATAGAAACATTGTAATTAGGGGAAAATAGGACATCTGGATACACAGAACAGCAAATCTTAGTAAGCAACACTTAAAAAAACATTTGTTTCAACATGATTGTTTTTTTTTTCTTTTAGAATAGAATAGCTCAGCACAACAGATTAGAACTGAATAAAACAGAACACACAGAACATACTAGAATCAAACTTACTGTCGGCTCCACAGTTCACAACACTACAGTACAAAGAGTAATAAAAGTAAAGGTATTTTATAGCATCTACCAAAATTTGTCCTCTTAAAATGAAAAAAAACCCCAATCTTTTCTCTGACGAGTTCACAGCAAACAGTCAATTTATCGAAGAACCTAACCACAGAATTAAGCAATGAAATATTATGTAATGATTGAATACATTTGTCATCATAAACTGCAGTTTGCATTCGTAGATTTCGTGATTTCTAAAAGAACTCACTAGTAAATGAAGCTCCTTACTCTGAATATGATCAATTTAAATGTAAAATTATGAGAAAATGTTTATGTTTTCAAAGATTTAGACAATGCAAAATTACACTAATAGTTCAATGTCTTTTCATAATAATCCTTTCTAACATTCCTCTTTTCCTCCCCTCTCACATGTCACTATCACTATCACAATATCTGTTAAATATGTTGCGCTCCTAATCAGATTTTGAGCTGCGATTGCAACTCACTGAAGGTCACTTGCATCTACAAAAAAAGATGATCCTGACCTCAATCGTGGCAGCAAACGTAGCTGCCATAGCGACAGTGACTGCCATGGTCTGGAAATCAACGGCTGTGTCGTAGAAAACTCCAAACGGGATGAAGAAGAGGACAAGGGATGAGTAGACAGCTTGCAGGAGCGACAAGGACAACATTAAAGGGTTGGAGAGCTCCTGTCTCGGTCCACACTTGTACAGCTCAGGAAATTTCAGGCTGCTTTCTGCACTCACATCCTAAGACACAAAGAGGCAGCTTTTACTATTGTGAAATTCATCTTTTATCAGATAATGCAGTTAATAAAAACCTCAGTCTGACCTGTTCAAAAATGGCCAAGCACATAGTTGGGAACGCTGTGTAGCTGACTGTGTACAACGCAATGAACCATGTCTCATACAGTGACTGTGAGAGAAATAGACAGTGGAATAATGCAGAGCGTTTTCTCCAACTTCAGTTTATAATGTGACCTTATGAATTAACGTATGTAATGTAATCAGTGTGTTTCTAACCTGAGCACTGAAGCCATTGAAGATACCAAACCATATATGCACAAGAGCAAAACTGCAGGTCTTAAACAGAAAATAACGCAGGAAGTTGGAAATGCGGCGATAGGACCAGCGGCCGTGGACCAGCAGCAGCCTCTGCAGAAACCTGAATTGGGACAATGCAAAGTCTGCATTCTGCACCGCCTGACCTCCCTCCACTCCTGCCAGTCCCACACCAACATGAGCCGCTGGTGTTGTGGACGGACAACACAGTTCAACAAGAAAAACGTGAAAACATGAACACAGAAATCAGAACACACATTTTGTTTACATTTTACAACAACAAATTTTCATCTTTTCATTTCACCATACTCACTCTTAATCATGTTTACATCATTGGCGCCGTCTCCGATGGACATGGTGATCGAGCCGGTGTGCTTCCTGACCAGCTTGACGATTTCAGACTTCTGTGCAGGTGTTACACGGCAGCACAGCACCGACTGACACTGTTCTGCCAGGCGCATGAATGTGGCCCCCCATTCTGGTCTCTGGTCAAACTCTGCCTAAGGTAAAACACCATCAAAAAACTCAGTTTAGCTGCTGAGCAACCTTAACAGACATCTGGAGGAGCTGCCATCTTTGCTTATGGGTTTGACAACCTCTTTAACAATTTATGGTAGATGTCTTTTTCTGGCATTTTCATTGTTATTGATCAGTCTGTAGTAACACAGGCAGACAGGAAACAAGAAGAGAGAGGATGTGACCTGCATTTCTGTAAACATTCACCTCCCAGACACTCAGCAGTCTTGTTTTAAACCCTTAGTTAAAGGTTAGACTTATTGAGTTTAAAACTCAAAAATGCAACTAATCTGTTCCATCTCGGCTGTGTGGGTGTAGTTTAATTAGCTTGCTAGTGAACTGCCAGCATTTAAAGGTAAACAACCCGACAACTGTCATCAGATTTTGAGTCAAATCGAGACTGGTGTGGAAAAGTATGTGACATCACTGTTTGCCCACAGAGCCCAAGTAGCTAAAAACTGTGGTTCCACCTGAGGCTGGCTCCAGATGCGAGTCAATCCCCTTAGACCCCCTAGGGTAAAATGCCCAATCACAAGAGAAGTAAACAAGTTTACAGCCTGGTCCAAAAATGGTTCTGGTATCCATAGCTAATGTTCCTATGTATGGCGGTGAATCTCTATATAACCCACACATTTAAACTAAAAGGCTTAAAGTTATGTGTTTTAATGGATAATCTTCATAGTTCTTTAAGTACAATACTATAAGATGGGAGTGTGGTGGAGCTTTACAACTGAAGTTCTGGAAACTTATAGTTGATGTCATGGAGGGTTAATCCATCTTTATACACTGTACAGTCAATGGCAGTTTCACTTACTTTAAAACAAGAACTAGTGGACAACAGTGACCAAATTTTCTCATGTCAGACACCCAAACCTTTTCCAACTTTGCAGAAAAAAAAATGTATGGTCACCCTGCTGCTGTAAACAAAAAGATACGAAATTAGGTCTCCAGGCCCTTTAAGGCATCTTCTGTCAGTAAATATTTCTCGGGAAAAAAAACTTTGCTGCCTAAAAACTTGTATTTATGGAAATTTATGTCCAGCACCTTATTAAAACATGAACAGTAGAGGCTTACATTTCTGCTTTCCACTGACCTCTCCGTGTTTCTGATATAAACAACACAACTTTTCATGAAACTGAATTGCGGGCAAATTATATGAATAGGGTTATACGTCCATTTTTAAAACTTTATAAGTTGTCTATTAACTGTGCAGGGTGGTGTTTACCAACTCTGGCCCAGTGAGGACCACAGAAGTCTTTGCACCAGCCATCTCCTTGTCTGCAGCCCACAGCTCTGTCTGTCTGGCCTTGAAGAAACTGACCTGTGGGTCTGGGGACTGGAGTATCTGTCTGCAGGGGCAAACAAACAAAGATCAATGGGATGGTGTGAGTGTGTGCATGTGTCTGTTTGTGTGTGTTTGTTTATTTTTATCATTGCCAACCTCAGCTCCTGCCATTCCAGTAATCTTGTATCAGGATCCAGCAGTTTGCAAGAATATCCAATATTTACTGCAGTCTCTATAAGCACAAGGACAGACGGGGCAGGTATCAGTGAGAAAAAACACACAAATCACAGTGATATTCTGTTTCTAGGTAGTTGCAGCACAGCATTCAAAATCGTGCCAACCCCTCCTGCGACAGCAGATCACAATACCTTTTTTGTCTCCAGTCAGTACCCATACTTTGAGCCCAGCTTCTTGAAGAAGAGCAATAGTCTCAGGAACGCCCTCCTGTAGTCGATCCTCTATCGCTGTCACCCCCAGAAGCTACAACAGTATTTCATTTTAGCATTCACATTACTCACTTTACTATATAGTAGTATGCCGATTATTACATGATATAAGTGAAGTTAAAACTCATAACAAGAAAAAAATGCACAAGATGTAACAAAGATGCCTGTTTTCTTAAAGGTCTACACTGTGCTCGACACATATCAAACCTTTAAGTACAAGCTCGATTTAAAGAGCTACAAGTATTGGTCACACTGTGTCACTGATCAGCAACACCACTTTATATTATGGATTGACACTAAACATGTAATATCACAGTGAGAAAGAGCCCACCTGCAGGTCTCTCTCCATCTGATCATATAGCTTTTCCAGCAGTGCGTCACGGTCACAGGTCGTCATGGCAGCAGACTCTGCAAGAGTTTGACTCCACTGCTCCCATGATGCCTCAGGAACAGATCGAACCGCAACACACAGTGTCCTCAGACAGGCCTCAGCAAACAACTGACAGAAGATAAGTTAACATGGTTTTTGAGAGGCTGCACATTATTTACCGAGCTATCTTTAGGGCAAAACTGAATGATCGTAAGAAAACACACCAAATAAACATTTAGGTCATGGCAGGGATGCCTCAGCTGATAACTGATAACTCTTTCTTAAAAACCCTACTGATCAGTGGTCAAGAACTTTTTATAGATCTTTAACTACTAGTGTGTACAATCTTTGATAATCAGACAATTGATAATAGAAGATATTGTACATCGAGTCCATGACTTATACACACCAAAACGACAAAGAAGAGAGTCTATAAACAACTTTACAGTATTGGACTGATAACTGTTAGTTAGAGCAAAAGCTTAGCATAATGACCTAAAACAAGAGTAAGAGCTAGCCTGGGTCTGTCCAAAAGTTAAGTACAGTACTTCACCTCCAGGGCTCTTTCAATTCTTTCCTGATATGGACAGTCCTTCTGCAGTCTCTCTAGGATCACTATATCCGCCCCTTTACAGTACAGTTTTAACCCACCCTCGGGCTCTCGCACTAAAAGAAAAAGCACATCCAGTATGGATATAAGTGGATTTATAAAAGATGACGAAGAGACTTATAAAAGATGATGAAGAGATTGTTTTAGTTGAGGCCAAGTAATGAGTCGGAATGAAACCAAAGAGAAAAGAAAAGAAATTATACGAGTGTGTGTTATACTCTCACCCAGCACAGACATGCGTCTCCTCTTGCTGGTAAAGTCCAGCAGAGCTAGCAGCTGATACTGGCGAGTGACACCCAGTTCGGAGACAACGAGAAAATCTCTGGTCCTGGAAAGAAAAGCCCAGCCAAGTTCCCTGGCAGCACCAACAAGAGCCTCCTCATCTGGGGATGCAGCTTGGTAAACCGGAGTCTCTGGAGGAATGCCATGATTGCACGAAGCGGACGTAAACATGTTGTCTTCCAGGAATGGACCATTGTGCCAGTCACTTGCTGATGTCATGTTATTATTTCAGATTCAGACCCGTGATTTAGAGGTTGGAAAATAACAAAAAAGACATCTTTCTTTTGCTTGACAATATGCTCGTGAATTACAGAATTTAGACCTTAATTTGTAGCAAGAGTCCAAATAAAACAAAAACACAATTAATCACATTTCACTAAATATCAGACCTGAAGTCAGCTGTTGCCGGAGGTTTGGCACTTTTATCACTTGGAGAAAAACCCCTATTAATCACAAAAAACACTGATGTACACACAAAACCTCACCGTCCTTCCACTCTGCCATGACAGTATGACATAAAGCCAGTGCAGTGAGGAACTGTTTGCTGAGTGGACACTGCTGTCCTCTGAGTTTCTCCACAAGGCCGGGAGCTGACATGAACAAACCACCGCAGGAGAACGGATTCCAGCTTAACTCCATGGGCTGCAGAAAGGGAAAAAGATGGTAGGCAAAATGTCAGCGTGTAAAGATATGACCTGGTGTCTAATGAGAAAGAAGATTACAGAATACAGAGTGATGAGGTTGGAAACATACAAGGCAAAAAATAGCAAAACACAGTTCAAAGATGTGGATAAAGGTGTTAATACGGTACCTCTACGTCCTCTGCCCGGACTGATGAATCACCTATGAGAGAAAATACTATATTTAATGAGGTGCAAAAAGCATTTGAATCATACACACAAGTACTTTTTGAAAGAAAGAAAGAAAGAAAGAAAGAAAGAAAGAAAGAAAGAAAGAAAGAAAGAAAGACATCAACAGTCAGGAAATGGCTAAGACAAACAACATATAGTTTATCATACATATAGTTTATATATTTAGCAGATGGCCACATGGCCATTGCATATGAGCACGTCAAGTGTCTCCGGTTGTCTCTCTTGAGAATTATTCAAGGGATTTATGAGATTGTCTCAACAGAGCAATATTTGTTCCACTGTCAGTCTACAAGGAAACTTTGCTTTCTGGTCTTTAGCAAACCCTGTTACATAAATGACAGTAATTTTCTTTCTTTGTGATACGGTCTTGTAAATTCACACAGTCTTGGGCACAAACTGGGCACTCAGTTGCAAAGCAATCACTGGTAAAGGAACACAAAACGTAAAAATTGTCTTATTGCTGCCACTGTTGTGTCACACTGAAAAGAGGAAAATGATTTAGTGTTTTCACATGTTTACTTCATAGTCATGATAAATGATCCATAATTTGATGGAAACTTCTAAGCATCGACCCTTTCATATTTTTTACATCACAACTCTTCTGCAGCTTCCTACTTTGTGACTATATTTTAAAACAATTATTTCAACTAAAGTAAGCAAAGTCATCCAATGAGTCTGAAACATAAAGATTTCTACTAAACAAGAGCAGTCATCATTATATTGCTTGTCTTGACATTGTTGACAAAATGACCACTTCCTGATATGCCTGCACAGATACAATTAAAGTTGCAGGGAGGCATTTTAAGAACATTATATTATTTCTACCTACTGATGTAGCATGAGCACAAAGACACTTTCACATATCAGCATCATGGTGCTGTTTCTTTTGCACTCGAAACTTAAAACATGTAGCCTCTGATAGAGACAGACATTTACCAGGTAATGAGACAGTTTTGTTAATCTATAATGACATAACTCCCTCATTGTTGTTACCATAAATCTCCCCAGCTATGCAGCACTGCCTGAAGAGCAGACGATTCTGGGTTAGTGTCCCAGTTTTGTCACTCAGCAGGTACCCCACTTGGCCAAGCTCCTCATTCAGAGACGTATTCCTGGCCTGGGCCGGTCTGTCTGCCGGCTGCCAATACATCTCCAAATCCCAGCCAATAAACAGGCTGTGGACCGTGTGGATCATCTCAAACCTGCAGACACACATGCACAGAGCACACAAACAGTCACGTGTATTTCCACCTTCCTGCCCGCCCACAAACGATCGCAGTATTGTAGGTGGAACTGACGAGATATAGAGTGCTATGGGCATAGCTGGGCTGAGAAGGATGATGTAGCTCCAGTAGATGAGGAATCCGGTGTAGACTGGATTGCCGTTAACCACCAGAGCAGACGGCACCCCTGTCTGGCTCATGACCTGACTCGAAAACACGCCACTGCCAATGGCAAGAAGCAGAGCTGCTAGCAGCACGGACAGGACTATCTAGAAATCCAGAATATAGACACACAGTTTAGAACAACTCCACAAGATGCCTCGTGTTTGTCATCCCCCTGCCCTTTACCCACTCACCCCGATCACCACTTGGTTGAAAACTTTTTCTGTTTGAGTCGTCTTCACTTTCAGTTTCCCGCAGTTTCTCAGGATCTTAGTGTCCGCGCCTGGCATAAAACAGACAACTATTAGATGCTATCGCTGCAGCGGCCAGGCCAAGTGAGTCAGAGGATCATCCTGCAGCCAGAGGGTGAGAGTTCAAGCCCTCATGTCAGCAAGCTTCTGCTGATGTGCCCTTGAGCAAGATGCTGAATCCCTACCAGCTCCGGGGCTGTCTGACCCCGGTGCGGAGAGGTCAGGGGAAGAGAGAATTTTCCTTGCAGGGATCAATAAAGTATCACATTATGTTTTCCGGTGATGTTGTCTCAATCTCACATAGACTGTTGAAAGACGGTGAACTTCATGTGTAAAAATGACAAATAGTTCAAGGGCAGAAAACCGACTCAAACTTAGCCCAACAACAGCAATATATGTCAACTTTGATCCTGCTTAATTTAAAGTAGGCCACGTCAAGTAGGAGGTTGGTTAGAGTTATAATCTGGCTGAACTGGGGTCACACCAATAGACAGTTTCTGATAAATGGTATAACACTCATCTCTGCAAGAATTTGATCTATTGATCTGCTTCATCAGAACTGAAAGGGTCATAGCTTTCAGATCCGTGGCACCTCTGCCTGGTCCGGTTATATCCGATCAATGATCACTTAAAAGACAGGAGGAGCCTATACGTTAACGCACCCGCATTTAGGAGTTAAGTACTTAGTGCCATAATTAGCAGTAGACTGTATTTCACATAATAAAATTTGTCATTGAAGCTAGTGGAGGCCACAGTGCAAGGTGTCATGAGGATACGTGGTCTGGGAACATTTTGTAATAGTTTTCTCTTTGTGAGCCACTGTGCCACACATAAGAGCTATTCTTTATCCTTTCTGCATCAATGTCATCTTTAGACGAAGCAGACTAGTTTTAAAGTAGCTAGTACTCATTTTATAAATAAAAACTGCAATCATGAAATTCATGGTCATATCCGTTTCTCGAAACTGAATACATTCTTCTGCCAGTACCAGTGTATATGGCCAAGCCGTAGGCAAAGTCTGTGTTGCGTAGGACTGTTCCCCTCAGGAGGATGTGCTCGCTGTCCAGGAGAAGACACTTTCCCCTCCACTGCAGCTGACCTCTGAAGCTGTACAGGCGGTTGTTGGGTTCCTCGCAGAGTACAACACCTGTAAAAATGAGAGGTTACATTTGCTTTTACTTAGGACAAGTATGCAGTTTCATAGTAACTTTACCACTTTACTTCTTACTCTACTTTTAAAGGAGCAGTTTTTATTGCATTGTTTTGTAGCAGTAAACTGCATTTTTATGAAAAAAAAAAAACATTTATTCACCATCAAAGGCACTAAGGGCCTCCTCTGAGGGGTGAGAGGTCAACTCATTGTGTGTAGCACTGAGCGCCTGTCGGTATTTAAGGTTGGTTTCACTGTATGAAGGGGGAAAAAAAAAAGGTTATAGTTAGCACTGAAGAGTTGATTCATCCACCAGAAATAATGTTAGTTAAGACGTTATGACAATATATAGATAGCATGCATAAGCACAGTTACTCAGTCGTAATTGCTTTGGCTCACAAGTTCAACAAAGAAATGTACATATTGTTTAGTACAGGAGAAATTAGTTAGAGCTTATTGCGTCATACAATCGATGTAAAGGTTACTTTGCATCTTTAATTTGTGCCTATCTAAAATGTTAGTTTATTTTCCAACACAACTAATGGACTGTTGACTTCCGTATTTTCAAGAGCCACCATGGCAACAACAAGCATGTCCCAGACACATTCATCCTTTTAAGTGGCCCCTGGAAACATTTCTGTTGCAGTCTGTGCTATTTGCAATGCCTATCATTATTTGGTTGCGCATTTGTATTTCTAATGTTGTAGTACCATATTGTTTTGACTTGTTTTAATAGAATGTAAAGAAGAAAAAAAAAGCACTACAGCTACTACTACAAAAATCATCAAGTGCACGCATTTCAAATAAGTAATTTATCTTTATAAAATTACAAAGAGGTATTAGAAGGCGTCATCAGATTGATTATGTCCACTACGTTGCTTACCCATCAATATCAGCCGTCTCTACGTAACACAGACTGTGAGGTTCTGAACTACACAGAAGGAGAAGATCCGCCTGGACAAAAAGACAGAATATAGAGGGATCAAATAAAAAGTTACTGCACAAATGGATCCATGGATTTTAAGCAAATGTTGTTACTATTACTACTATTTTTATTTACAGCTGTCTCTACTGTAGGTTAAAAACATGCAGTCTTACCGTACCAAAGAAACACTGACAAATCAGACATTTTTTTGGAAAAGACTGCTGCTAATTTCTATGTTTTATGAATTGAGAAACTCACAGGGATGACTTGGTCTTTATGGATCCGCAGCACATCTCCCACACACAAATCTTTCCACTGTACTGTGTTGAAACTGAGACAGAGGACAGATGAGGAATGAACATTTGGAGGTGGAAAAAAAAAATCAATTTTCATATAATTTCTCTGACAAACTCAACCAATTTGTTTTTAATAGATCAAAAGAAAGAGTAGAGAGATAAAACACTATCAGTAATCAAAATCTAAACAAAATTCACTACTAAAAAACTGACAAGAATTTACCAAAGGATTGCCTTTTGATAACAAACCTTTTATCAAAACTGACTTACAGTTTGAATTGAAACACAAAAGTGCCAATTTCCAATCTATAAGTAAACTTTCTAAATATTTATTTGAATAGAGCAGTAATTTGTATTGTAGTAAATGTCTGATGAGGCATTTAACTAAAACAAAATTTTCAATGGTAAAAAAAAATGTCTAGAAGTCAACGAGGGAGGCAGAACATTCGATATGGAACATCAGCAGAAACAGACTGAAGAAAAAACACCTCTAAAAATAAGAGAAAACGTCATCAAGAGATTGGTCATAGTTCTTGTCTTCTGACAGGTGAGGAAAATGCTCTGTGTTTTTGCACTGCTTTAATGCACAAAGGGACCATCCAGGGATTCACTCATTCACACTTCATTAGAGATTCATTAGAGGGCTGTTTCGAAGTGGAGCTTTGCTGACTCCTAAGAGAATAACCCACTGTCTTTGTCCTCACCTCTGGGAGATGAGTACGTCACAGGGTCGGGAGTTAATTTGAGAGTCAGAACGTCTTCTTGCCTGGACCAGAGATGGAGAGAAGGATGGAGACAGACGGAAAGAGGGGAAAACGAGAATGAGAGAAAAGATAAGAGGTAGGTTGAGAAGCATGACAAGGATGGAGGGTAAGAGTGATGGACAGGAAGCCTGTGAGAGGGAGTGAGGGTGGCCGTGAAAGGTTGAACAGGAGAAAAGAGAAAGGAGAAATGCCATTACGGGGCTCTACAGTGACACCAGCTGGGAGATTTACACCCTCCACTAAATGATTAGTCAATAGAGAGGGGTCAAGCAAGCGTTTCACCCAGAGCTGTTAACGACCGTAACTCAGTGATGCACTTAACCAGAGAATTCTCCATGCAAAACATCACGCCTGCATTTAAAAGGAAAAGCTTTAATGATAGGGGAGAAAATTAATGCTACTGGGATGACTGGTTTTGTCAATGAGAAGAGGACAAGGAGTCAATGAGGACAATGAAGGAGAGAAAAGAGTGCGTACATGCTTAAGTGTCAAGAGCATAAAAGTAGGCGCAAAACCCGTCATATATTTGTGTTGAAGCTCATGCATGCGTGTGTGAGCAGGTACATGCAACTCAGAGATATTATAGCACCCAAAATCACCGCACGAGCCAGTCTCACCATGTCGTTGCTGAGGTCTTTCAGGCCTCTCACAGTGAGTACGGTGGTCAGCGGTATGATGGTGATGTACCACGGTATGGATGAGATGGCAGGGACACACTGGAGACGACGCAGAGAGGGAAAGGGAAACAGTCACATCTACTGCATCAATGTTATGCACCACACAAACTATTTGCATAAGTACTATGCAAAAAGAGCCAAAACACAGGTTGAAAGCTTGTAAGCGCATCTTGAGGTATTTTGTTTTGCAAAGCTATACTAAACGTGCAACATAATTTGTCTACCCTCACTTATACAGATAAAAAATACTGACAGTCAATTTCTCAACAGATTATGTCTCAAATACCTCCAGAGACACAGGATGCAATGTAAAAGAACAGGACATGTATATCATCTTGAAAAATAAACATGTCTCTTGTGGGAAGATCCTACTTTTTATTTGTTTTCCTCTTCCAGACAGCCACCATGGCTATGCATAAATATTGTCAAAATGACTCAAGTTGAGCCCATAAAAGCACCTAAAACTAAGTAAGATTTATTTAAAAATTTAAAACGTGAAAAGAGTGAAAGAGAACAGCAGAGCCTTCAGCCGACCTGCATCACCACCATGAGGAGGAAGTAGAGATTGGCTGCGCGCTGGAACTGTTCGAAGAGCGTCAGGGGCAGAAAAGTCAGGGGGGAGTACTTGTAGCTGCGCACCACATTGTCCTGGCAACCAGAGAGCGGCAGAGAGTAAGAGAGAGGGACATAAGTACACATTTCTACACATTAGCTTGTATCTCTTTGCATGCCAACAGATGTCACATGACCTTGTGGAAGTAAATGTGTGATGGACTCACCGCGTATCTCCCCCAGTGCAAACACAGGAAGGATTTCTTCTGTTTGTGTTTGCGGCTGTTAGCCTTCACCTCCCATGTGAGGCCTGTTAGACAGACACTTAGGTCTTAGAGACCGTTTCCATGCAATGACTTTATGTAGAACTTCCATCAGAAGACAACAGATGAAAAAATGTGAATGTTTATGTGAAAGCGTCTGTAGTATACTGCTGATAACCAACTCTCGAAGGGATTCTTAGTTAGAGCCTCAAGAAGGCAAAAATTAGTCTAATAGCATCTGCTGAGGAAACATAATGCCCTGTAGGAAAACAATTAAATCCAGGTGTGAAGGATGCAACATACACTGAGATTTACACTGAGATTTATCCACAACATAGCGTGTAACACAGTTTAGCAGGTGAAAAACAAGGAAAATAAAGTAGGGAGCTCAAAAAAGACATACCAGATTTAAAACTCTCCTTGACCATGGTGCTATGCAGACTCAGATGTTCAGAGTTATGCTAAACGAAGCAGAAAACACAATGAGGTGGCTGCTCATGTCCCCCTACCAACAATACTTTATCTGTCTTGTAACTTATTACACTGTGTTGCCATGCTTACCTCTACCATAGCAAAAAAAGACAGAAGGTAATAAATCACTGCTGCTGATCAGTCGTCTATAATCTACTCTATGACAAAAACAAAATGTTACGAAGGTGAAGTGAAGGCAACTCTGGGCTTGTCTCCTATATGATGAAATACTGAGAAACTTACCAACTCTTCTCGCTGAACCTTTGATGGAAGCTGAATGAGCAACCTTGACGAGAGACCCGAGGCTTCCCAGATGCAAACATTTGCATCAAACCTGCAAGTTTCCATAACAAACTCATAAGAGATTCATCAGCACAGGAACAACACAGCTACAGCGCAAGTCATGCTGTATTTTACAGCGCAACCCTCTCCATGATAAAGTGGGTAGCACTAATGGAAGGAGACAATAATAGCTGAGCAACACTTGTCGACAAATTAACAGAGTGAAGCCTCAGAGGATCCTAAACCGGCCTGCATGAATCTTGTTTATCAAGCTGTGAATAGCAACATCTTTTGTCATATGAATAACACACATGATTCAGAAAAAGTCATGAATTTACCTGCAGTGTTGGTTACTATTATCCTTGAATCCTTGGTAACGACTTGTAAATAGGTACCATGGCAGAGCCACCTGTCACGAAGCTCCACTGACCACAGCTCGCGTTTAGCAGGATTGTTTTTAGAAACATTCCTCAGCTGCTTTTCATAACACAAATCTGTGTCATTTATTATCCTCTGTTATCGTGGTGCAACATGACCCTGGCTCCACCTCTCTCCTTCTCCCAGGTGAAGACTCTGGCATCGCAGGCTGTAGTCCCCATGCACCTTACCTGAGGCAAGAAAGGAGAATGGAGGAGGAGCATCAGGGCCAGTATAAGCATATCAAAGATCACACCAGAGGTTTGTTTATCTCATTTTCTGCTTCATTAAACTGTAAAAATGCCTGAAATAAGAGCTTAGGCAAATGGGGTGATTTTTTTTTCTCTCTTTTTTTTTGGCTAACCTATATAATTAAGTGTCCCAGAAAGTCTTTGTGTTGGTATGATAATGGGCCTTTTGCACTGTAGCAGCAGTGGGAGTATCAGTTTACAAGAATGTGGAACCAGAGAAACGAACAAGGCTCACAACCTTTTTGGTTTGTTTCTCACCCAATCCTTCTCTATATAAAGTAATTTAAGTTCATCCTTGATGTGATCAAAACTGGGCTTAAAACGACCCATTATAAATTAAACCTTGTCTTCACTCTGGTTTATGTTTGCCAGGTCAGGTGCAAAATAAGTAACCAAAAGCTGTTTTTGCAGGCCAAGTGAAAAGTGACGTGAGGATTGGCCAAATCAACAATTCATAAACTTTTAGATTAAAATGAAACACTGAACCAAAAATTTGTTTTTCATTCATACGCCTTATTTCACGTATTATATGAAAATATTTAAAATATTTGTGTTCAAGGACTAGAATATGACTCACTTGTAAGATTTAAAGAAAAGCTAATGTATATAAGTATTTTTCATATAACTGATTCTATGTAAACTAATACTTAACTTTAGATAAAGCCTCATGTCATTGACTGCAGGCCTTCATAGTAAGCATTCTGCTGTCTTCATGTGTCTAATGCCACCTGGTGGAGGTGAGCCCCCACTGCACTTTAAGCATGCGATGAAGGTCAAAAAAGGTGAATCTCTAACAATGGCAGCTCTGAACAAAAGCGACCCACTAAATTGATGTACAGTCAATGTCAGTTAAAAGTACTATTTGTGGTTTCATATCTCTTTGTCTCATTTCTCCTCCCTAAGTGAGGCTGTCCCCACAACGGCCACACATCAACACCTGAGGTTGTGCGTATGGTTCTGTCTTATACTTGACTGTACGTGACTGCGTGTGCATATCTAGGGCGATCTTTCCTATCTATTTTTACAGCTGGGCTGTGCAGCAGAGTGGTTAGGGTGATGCGCCAGTGGTGTGGCATGGGTGCTCTGAGGTCCCCACAAACAAATGACAATCAACAGGCCAGACTTTCCCACCGCAACAGTTTAACCGTTGCCAAACCTCACAACATGTACACAAAGGAAATTCGGCCCTTTAAGCCTGCTGGTTTGGATTGCAAATCAACCTGGCATCTCAAAATGGTTGGATATTAAAAATTATAGCCAGTATTTCAAAAATTAAATAGCGCAAACTCTTAAAATATAAGTAATACAAGTAAATTCAAGCCCAATAGGACATTCTGCTCAAAATATAATAATTACATATCTATTTGCTTGTGTTGGTGTAACAATATGCTGGTTATGAGATGTAAAACCTTCAAAGTTTAAGCCATAATATCTGAGATTCTCATAACTAAAAACTGAATTGGTCACACATTTGTACATTTTCACATAATCTCACGTTACCCAAGCTAGCTTATTGGCCAGCTGAAAAAAAGAAGAAACGAAGTTCTGTAAACATTAGTGACACTTCTAATTCATTTTAACACCTTTTAAATTCTTAGAACTCACCAACTGATAAGCGTGCCACTTAGCAGAACAAAGAAAAAAACCCATTTCTAAATTAGATCTACTTACGATTTAGTCATACTGTGACATCAGCAGCCAGTGAGAAAAATATAGAAGATGACAATTTCAGCTTCCTCATATTTTGCTCATTACAAAATGGAAATATAAAAACTGCTAAACCTGAAGAAGCTTGAACGCTGCAGTAACCCTAATGCTTCATTTCAGAAATGTACCGTAACAGACGGTCATTTGTTGATAGGAATCTTGATGGTGTTACTAAATGCGACTGTCCTGTAAATACTTTCGCGACATTACCTAATACTGTGCTGTCTGGGGGATTTACTGCTACCAAACAATGCAATAATGAGCACAGTGAGGGGTAATTTCAGGGCGACACCTACTTTAACGATATAACAGATACCAATATATGGAAATCCTACACTGACGATGAAAACTATAACTGGAAAACAGACACAATACTTCTCTGCAACTTATTACACTACCAAAGTACAGACTACATTTCGTGTTAAACGTTAGTATGTGTGATCTCATCTCACGCTGTATCTCACAGGATCTCACAGGATCTCAGCACTACATGGTTGTCAGACCAACTTGTCTTCTGTACAGTGAGTGTGAGAAAGCCCTGTGCTGTGGGAAGGTACACAATCCTCCTATTTCTCAGGGGCCTGTATTACCACTGTAAGTTTGTCACGTGACACCGTACAAAAGTCACACTGCAGTTGAGTACGAGAAGGCGATACACTCCGTTTTTGCTGTGGCTCGACTTCCTGTAAAAAGTGGTTAGCAGTGGAGCTGTGAGTTAAGGAGCAGGAATCAGGCCAGCAGATGTCAACCCCAACAATCACACAAATGACCCCCTTGAAAGGGTTGCAGAAGAAATTGGGTTTGACATGACACACAAATAGATGTTAACTAGGTTAACATGAGGCTGAAGTACAAAGTACAAAGACGGTGGCTTCTTGAAAGTAGAACACTGCTGGGGTGGGAGGTGGTGGAGGTTTGGTGGGAGTGTGTGTGTGTGTGTCTGTGAGTGGGGGTGACATAACAACTTCAAAAGCTTGCAGGAGCAAACTGATTGGACTAACCCCCAGTGATGAGTCACCTGTTGGTATCACTGTTGAAGTGAATTGTGTGGGTGCAACGAAACGTGTTAGTAATGATTAAACTGCGGTTTAAAGAGCATTGGTAAGAGAGTGTGGTTTTTTTGCAGAAAAACACTGAAATAATGTTCTGACAAGTTTGACTGTAAGTAGAGCTGCTGGCATCTGGTCCTACTGAACAGGACTGGACAGTGCTAAAGCTAAAGAATACAAACAGAACCTGTGGTAAAAACGAAACAAACAGAAACAAAACAGTGAACAGTGTTTTTTTCGTGTGACATTGCATGGAACATTTTCACAACAGCTTTGACTGTCATTCTTAAACATATTTGTAAAATTAAGCATTTAGTTGGTCTGTTGCTGAAAGTCAAAATGTTTTCTGTTCAAAAATATATTGAGAAAATGGTTGCCTATGGGTTTAACTAACACTTGAAATTGTTTTTTTCTTTGTGCAAGTATTGTTTAAAAACAAATTTGAAAAAATAAAATCATCAGTCAAACTTTTTCAGTGGCTGAAATGTTCATTCATTACGATACAGATGGGATTTCAAGTTTATTTTGATTGAAAGTGAGAGTGCTGAGACACACTGAGACAGTCGTATGACACAGACTCAGAGGTGCTGAGTTGTCATTGCTAGTGTAAGACTAAAGCAACAGACAGCTCAAGATCTTTCTTTCTTAACTGACAAACCACTACTCCCTCAAAAATGGCCAACGATCAACTGAAGAGTTGGCTCAGGTCGACCCACATTTCTCTCAAGGGCGTCTCCGACTCCTACAACTAAGAGGTAAGTGGCTATTGTATAGTAGTTATCGCAACAAGGCCTTGCTAAATTACCAAGAAAACGAATTACAAAACAACTGAATACTAAAACTAGCACATTCAACCCCCCACACTTTGTTAAAAACATTAAATCAGTAATGACATCAGCAAGAACATAAAAGTAGGGTTTTAGTATTGACTGCTAAACCCAGCTGCATATAGAATTCATGTATCCTTTAAAAATGAAACTACGAATTTGTGATTTGTTCAAGAGGAACACATGAGCTTGAGGCTGTGTTTAACTGACAGGTTGTGTGAGTAAGTATTGACTCTAATAAAAAATATAAATGTTAGATACAGACTAAGCATTGTTAGTTTTGGTCTTTTCATGGGATTTGTTGGCAGTAAGAAAAACATGAATCACCACTGGCCTTTGACAAAGGCTTGTAATGAAGGCACACACCATCCATACTTTGGGCAACAGGCAAAGCTACAAGCAGTAAGGGATTCTTCAGATAATCCTCAAAAAACAAGAGAAATATAACTGAGGTCAGGGTTTAATCAGATGTACATCTTGGAAGTATTTACGAGACTGGCCACTACATAAGACCAACAGGACATATTACTCAAAATAAGTCATCCACATAAAGAAAGCATTTGCAACATGCAACCAGGATGTGGGTGTTGCCGCACAATGAGAAAGTGGCAGTGCTACAAATTATGCAGGCCCACTATGATATGCCACAATACTTTCAGTGTATAGAAGCAGCTTCAGTCATTAATGTGCAACACATTTCATTTAATCTGAATAACTTCCATATAAACACATCTCTGTTTTGCATTTATTAATGAACCCTTCGATTTATTATTTGGATGCAGCAGCACTCATTAGAGCCTTTCTGTTACTGCTATAAGCTGGTGTTGACACTGCACACCTCTCTGTGTATATGTGTGTCTGTGTGCATTTATATGTGTTTGTGTTATTTAGTTTGACTCTTTTCAAAGTCGCAAAACTAATTGAGAATAAATGTAACCAGCTGTGTTGCTCTCTTCAAAAATCCAGAAACTATCTTCTAGAAGAAAGAATAATCTGACTGTTAAAACATGGCCGACTGTGGCCTGTGTGGTTACAGTGAGTCAGAAAGAAAAATCTGCTGGAGTTTTCTAACAAACACAGAGTCGATTGGACACCCTACCCCCCTCCTGATCTGGACAGCCCCCACACTCAGCACACAAGGAAATCTTCAGCGCAAACTGCACAAGTGCGACCTTGTACAATGCAGTGTGGTTTTCCACTTCAATGACATTGTTTAGTAGTGTTGTTCAACCTGGGTGTCTTCACCACTTGGGGCTGTTTTCACAGTCTTTCATCAGAATACCAGAGATGATACACACAGTGAACAGGAGGGGAGAGGACAGGAGTAGATCAAGGCCGAGCTTCTTCTACTGTCCTGAACTTGCTAACATCTTAAAACCAAGACAGACTTTCAGCTGGTGTTTCTGGCATTCTCCGCTGACAACATAACCTTGTTATTTGTCTCTGCCTTGTGCAAGTAGTGATTCATCCCTGATCCCCCCCCTGACAGTTGAGGTAAAGGATGACTCGAAATGAAGACCTCCTTGAAATGTGTTATGCAGATTTTCTTAGTTTCTTTGGTTCCTAAATGCGCTAGACTTGGTGGCTGTTGTGGATGTGGCAAGTGGCTCTAGGACTTCATCAGCTACACCTGCTTTATCTTGTCGAGGGTCATGCATGGTTAGAGCCTACTGCAGCTGACAATGACTGAAAGGCAGAGTGCCCCCTGGCAGGGCTAACCCATAGAGCAGACGATTATGACAACGTCAGTTTATATTTACACATCAACCTACCATGCATTGTCTTTGGACTTGTGGGAGAAAGCTGGAGCACCCACAGAATGCACGCAAACTCCATACAGAAAGGTGGACCAGGAGCTCTGACCTTTGGTGCTGTGAGGCGACAAGGCTACACACTGTAGCAAGTGGAAAAATACTAAACAGTGGGCATAGTGGTTAGACCAGTGATGACGAATAGCTCTTGCAATGACTGGACAAGAAATCAGAGTTCCCCTGTAGTTTTGACGATGTCATGTGCCTCAGCCCAACCACTCAAGGCAGATGGCAGCTGACCCCAAGTCTGGTTCTTCCAAAGGTTTCTAACGGTTAAGAGTAAGAGTGATTTTTCTTCCCACTGTTGCCAAAGTGCTTGTTTAAAGGGTTTCTCTCTATAATAAAATATAGTAAGGTCTGACCTAACTGTGTGAAGTTCCCTGAGATGACTTGTGTTGTGAATTGGCGCTATATAAACAAAACTGAATTAAACAGTTTATGATACAGGGCCAGCTGAAAGAAATGATACACTACATTTCAGTGCCAACTCTGTGAGATTTTAACACTCATTACACATCACAAAATATAGCTGGACAGATGAAAAATTGACAGACTCATCACTAATTGGGCACAAAGGGTTTAGCTGGTCACATTTCTTATTAGCCTTTTAAGCCTCTTTCAGACATGCACTCCACTACTGAACATGCCAGCGTCTTGTCTGAATGAGGACTCTGGTGATGTTTCTGTAAAAGTCATGCTGTCACTCTTACCATGTCATAACTTTAAAATTTCAATATTATTTTTGACATGGTAAAAGTCTAAACTTCAACAGATAACCACGCACAAGCAATGGTACCTTAAGTTGTGTGAAGTGACTGAGGGAAGAATTCTCCCTCACTCCAGCACCAATATTTGTCCAAAACAATCCCAGAGACTACTTATTACACAGTTTGCTTGCCAAACTCACAATTCACCTTTCTTACTCACTACATTGCTCCACAATCTCCAATCTATTAGGCTACAAAATAAAAAGTTTAGAATAACAAAACTACTATGAAAAAAGACACTAACAGTTAAAATTGATGATACTTGTGAATAATGAAAGTAGTTTTTTTCCATTGCATATAACATACTGACATTTACCACAACATGTTTCCATTACAAAGTACAAGTGAGGCTGGCAGTAACTCATCACGTTTAAAGCAAACATAAACTCTCTCATAAGTGTTGTTTGGACAAGTGGATGGATGGACCATCCAAAGGGATGAAGCAGGATTTTAATTTTTCACTAACTGAGCAAAGCACCAGCAAACTATTTTCACTCTTGCTAGAGTCTCAAATCACATACAAAAGTGACACGAGTATGACACGTAGTTTAAACAAGAGTTACACACTGATTGGTGTAATTCAACAAACACAGGAGAGCAAGAATGCAACAGACACACGCAGTGACTAGATGGTAGGTGGCTAAACCAAAATCGACCCGGAAATGTACATGTGGGAGACATTTGCAGTGATGTATGCTATAATGCTTATGGAAGGAGGAGTCAGAGATGTAAAAAGTAAAGGCAAGTGAATTCATTTCCTCAATGAAATGGAAAAAGTTCTGAAAAGAGGCCTCTTGTTTTAATTTCCACAGTTCCTCCATAGAAGAATGAGCTCCCATGCTGCAGCCATGTAAATGATGTTGAATGAAAGGAGACATCTCTGCAAATCTGAAAATATGTTTTGTGTGATTTCTTGCAGGTATATTAAAAAAAAAAAAAAAATCCCCGAAAGGATGAAAAAGGTTAAGGTTAAGCCCCCAACAAAAAAACACAACGGTAAAAAAAACTGTGAAAAATCTGCTATGGAATATTTAATTAAAGCTCACTGAATACTACCTATGCACTGTTCTGCAATCCATGCAGATGGATGCGCAGTGACTTTAAAAGCTCAACTGGTGCAGCTGATCCAAAGTGACTCATTTCAGTCAGCCATCACCTGCTCGTTTGGTCGTGGCCACGCTGCTCTCTCGAACTTCCTCTCTCCAAGTGAAGTTGGCTGATCAGTTTCCACAGCATTAAAGTGACAGTTCGAGCGGTACGACGCGATTGGCTGCGCACATACGGTATATGTTTGCGCAGCGCAGCGGCTCTGCTCTCTTCAGCACCGCTGTCTGTGATTTTAAGGTAAGCGCAGCCCTCTCCGAGCATCCGCAAACTTATACATGAAATTAAGCCACTTGTCTGAGTGATATGCAGATAAAGCAGTGCGTTGCTGTGTGTGTGTGTGTGTGTGTTTCAGAGTTAGAGCAGACTGATCAGAGCTGACTGTGTCTTCCAAATCATCCCTCAGGTGTCATCCCTTCACCTCAGGTCAGTCCAACACTGTAACGTCTAATCAGATGGCTCGACTTTGTTTGTGGGAAACAAAACGTAAATTCTAAAATTTCCTCTACTCACTTAATAACCTAAAGTTACCCGATGTTGATCGCAATCGTGTGTCTATTAAATGTGAAGACAAATACGCGCTACTTGAAAGGCAGACTTCATTGCCGTCTGTGCTGTTAAACGACAAACTTTTACGCAATGGAAGAAGTATAATCGGATAGTAGAAGTAGTCAACCACAGAGCGCTGTAAGATGCGCTCATATGAAACTTCGCCCGTACAACCACAGATAGATTCACAGACAGACAGACGATTAGATAAGTTGTACTGAAACTTTTGATTGCCCCCACTAGCGCAATGTCCCCTCCGAGGAGCCCCAGCGGTGCTCGGACGGCCGCTCCTTGTCAACTCTCTTCCCGGGTGGAGGGCAGCGGATGCGTTGAGCCCGATCCAGACCCCGCACTCGTCCCGGTGACACGGACCGCCCTGCTGACCCGACGCTTCGTGCGTCTACGGGCCTGCCGTGGCCACCTAAAGCCCGCTACGCGCCGCAAGAGAGAGATGACCCCCGCAGAGAAAAAAGATGCCAATTACTGGGACAAGCGACGCAAGAACAACGAGGCAGCCAAGCGGTCCAGGGAGAAAAGGAGGCTGAGCGACCTGATGATAGAGGGCCAGCTGCTGGCGCTGACTGAGGAGAACGCGCAGCTGCGGGCTCAGGTGCTCAGCCTGCAGCATCGCACCAGCCAGAGCATGGAAAAAAGCAAAGCTGCTTCTGCTTGTGCAGCATCACACGCATCTATAGCCTCCACTTTGTCCTTATCGCCTATGCGCACTCACACCCCTGCGCTCTTCCAGGCAGGACTCTGGGGCGCCAGAATGAGCGGCTCAGCCTCAGTTATGGGGATGAGACAACAAGAAGCACCGATGTACCAGTTTGAGACCATGCTCCCATGTTTTAGCTCAACTAGAGGTGGTTTTAATCACCCAAATCATCGCAATTGTGGGACACAGCCCCTCTCTGGGGCCAGTGTGCTCTCTCTCAGAGAAGCTCTGGGGGGCGGAAGGTCAGCGGAGGCAGAGCTGGATGTCCAGCGAGAGGCGTCCTCCAGCGACGCACCCTCGCAGCCTCCCTCATACCTCCCAGCTTTACTGCCCACACCTGACGCACCCCACCATGCCTCCACCCTCTCCTACCCACCTCAAAACTGGCTGGTTCCACACCTGAATCACTCGGCAGTGCGTAATGACCTCCTACTACCATGGCGGTCCTCCTACCTGGCTCCACCGGCCGTGTACCCCGGCCTGTCCCTCCACGTACCGGAGAGGCAGGCTCAGGATCTCGGTGTGGAGACGCACATTCAGAGGGGGTTCAGGAGCCGGTTCAGCAGTGTACCCTCAGGACTGTCGTAACTCGGGATGCATCCCAATCCTAAAGGATGATTAATGCGCACGGGACAGTCTGACAGTCACGCAGTTTATTCGGAGGGAGGTTAAAAAAATAAAAAATAAAAAAAAAAGCCAAGCTTAACGTGATGTTGCAGTCATATTTTACATGTAATGTGAAATGCAATTATTGCTTTGAAGATTTTATTCTTTTTAACAGCCAAACAAACAGACATGGAACTTATTTGAATTTCTTATTGTGTCACACTGTAAATATATTTTCAGAAACATCAAATGGACTGATAACATGACAATAAAACTTGGCGCACTTACTGTTTAACTTCCTGTGGTTTAGAGTGTTTTCATTAGAATGAAACCGCGTGCAACTCACGAAACCAATTTAATTTAAGACAACTAGATCATTTCCATCTCCTATTATTGCCTTTTTAAAATTTTTAATTACTGTTAGCAATTGCAGTTAAAGACACAATGAAGTCATTCCAGGTCTTTGTGGGTAATCATGTGGTATAATAGGGGTATAAGTGACATTACTTGCAGGTTGAGGATTCATTGTTTGTGCTTTTTCACCGTTTATCTGTGGTGAAAAACATCGCACCAACGAAACTGGCTGCTTGTTGACTTGGCATTCCCCTTTATCCCCAAAGCGTGATTTCCCGGCAGACCTTGATTCGATGGAAAACTAAAGGTTATTGAGGCCACCAGCTCGTCGAGATGCGATTCTCCGCTGCATCTGGTCGCGCCTTTATTTCGTGCTCAACTGTTTTTTTTAAAAAAAATCTGGAATAAAATACAATAATTAAATGCATGCATGCATCCGGAAAGCCCACAGGGGTTTCGCGGTCTAGAATAAAAACAAACGTGGGGTATTTTTCATGGTACTAAAAAAAAAAAACGTCTGTTGCGTCAACATCCCCGCATTTTTTAATTCAAACAAACAAACAAACAAACAACGTTCAGGAAACAAGCCTGCTATATTTTGAAGGTGGGCTTCTTAATGTCATCCCAGAACAATACCTCCATTTTCAGCTATGCCGTAAACCCACGTAAAATCCAACTTTTTTATATATATTCTTGAAACTTATGCTAATTTGAGCCTTTATTCAAATAACAGGCTGCACAAAAAGCTGGTAACTCAAGAAGCTTTCATTCTTCTGCATACATCTCTCTTCTGTACACATCCCGGCTGTTAATTAATAAACTTATCGGCAACTATTTTGATCATTAATTAGTCACTTTATAAAAAAGAAAAAGTCAGAATTCTCTAATCTCCTCTCAAACTGAATATTGTATAGTTTCTGTACTCATTTGACTGTGAAACTGATATCTTGAGCTTTTGGATTGACTTTTTTTTGTACATTTTGTAGCCCAAACAATTAATTTATTAAGATAATAATGAACAGATTAATGCACAATGAAAATAATGTAAGTTGCAGCCCTACTATACACTGGCATCCACTGTCAAACTTCGATAACACAGTCAGGGCTGATGAATTATTATTAATTACTGTTGCATGTGAATCACATTTAGCAGCTTAGAGGATCTTCTGATGGAAAACTTGTGTCTCTCAGTCTTTCTAAAGCTTGGATTAGGTGCGTTTCTTTGTTAAAATCTCACATTTATTTCCTTGTAATAAAAACATCTGCTTAGACAAACAGATCCATTGCTCTTGGTCATTATATCAGTACTCTGAGGCAGCTTAAGTGGGTTTTAAATAGCAGCTCTTGTTCCTAAAAACACCAGTAGATGGCGCTACAACACAAATGGCTGACAGTGGATGTGAAACTCAAAGAAGCAGTGTATTGTTGCCTAAAAATTGTTTTGCAAAGTAAGTTCTGCCCCTCCAATATATATGAAATTCGTAAACAAGCAGCTGTCAAATAGTAAATAAAATACACATGCTTGTATTTACATTTTTAGTGATCGTGTTCATTTAAAGAAAACCGATGAGTTCATACACGGATTTGTTTTTTACACTTTCTGATGTGTCGAATAAACATTTCAAATCCTGGATATGTAAAAACCTGTCATAAAGGAAGCAACTGTTTTCAATAAGGTACTGAATACTTGTAAAGCTTAACATTTAATACATTTCGCACACAAGAACTCACACAGGAATATACCTTTTAAACAGTAAACATTTACTGAACATATGAAATAATTTGCAAATGTCAGCCAACTAAATTGACAGCTCCAAACCATATCGTTAAAAGTTTTGTTGTGCTTTGTGTAATGACAAATGATGTTAAATTTAAATGTCCAGATTCTGTACTTCTCAGCTTTGGCTAGAGGACTGTCACAGTCCTTTCCGTCCCACTGACACACTGACACAGAGCGATAGACCGACAAGACGTCTTAATGAGATAAAATATCAATAAAACGTTGAGACATACAGCATCTTTTTGGCCATATGACAACTGTAAAGCATTTCTGTGTCCACACGAGTTTCTGATGTTTGTTTTTTGTTTTTTATTAAACATTGTCGGCTTCGACGCATCACAACAGGAAGCAAAAAAGTTGTCTACATGTTACTGTCTATATATAGAAATGGCAGCATGTGCTATGACTTCCATTATAAAGTCATTTTGTTCTTATAACAAGTGAGCAAAGTGTGGTGCAAAAAGCAGATTAGCAAACAGATAACAAATGGGTGGACTCTCGTAGTCTCAGTGTCGCCAGTTACACTGATAAGTGACAAGCACTTCTGTATTTTCTGTGAATCTGAGGTGACAAAGATGTTTTTAAACTCACAAAGTCAGTCACTTTGGTTTGCTGCTCTCAGTTATGCGTCACTGTGAATGCATGTAGAACACAGAACTAATTTGCATGTGTGTCGTGACTATCTCCAATACTGCTTCTATACTACTACAACTTCTACTGCAGCCAAGTTTAAGTTCTTTTTCTAAAGGAGGCAACATTTAAGTGTCTGAAATGTAAAGTCTGTGAATAAAACATGCAAGTGTACACTGAATAACACACCATAATGCAGCTACAGGCCACCAAACAACAAAGCAAAATGCTGTAACGACATTAACAATGCATTTACACGAAGAATTAAATAACCATGTGGCATCTACAAATTTAAGGTGGTTAAAGGTATAATCTCATTTAGTTTTAGCACATAATACATAACAAATGTCTGTTCGGAATTGACAGCAAAATTGTATAGGGGAGACCCCTGTGTGGGCATGCCACCAATACCACAATACGATCGAGATCAAGGGGGCAGTCACGACACTTTTCATGCGACAACAGAGGTGGACAGTCGGTGTTTAAGACAGGAAAACAACACATAAAGGGCGGGAGGACGCAAAGAAAGAGGTGAGCAGGGTAGGAGGGAAAGCGACGAGCTATTGCAACCCCCACCCTCTTCTCATACGCGCATTAATTGCTTGATACAGTCTCACAAGAGAGTTCGTGCTGTAAGTTGCCTATTGCCACGCTGTGACAACAAGTTTTCTCTGAAATACTTCACGGGCAGCTCACACAACCGTTAAAGGTAAGGCCTCAAGCTCACTTTCTCACGTACAGTGGTGTGAACCACGTAAGCGTAGACGGATAGCGGGAAGGAAATGGTTATGGTGCTGTTGACCAACGGACAGACATTTTTTATGCATACACTCGTATTATCTTATACTGATAGCATAACCCAGTGATGCATGATGTGAAATAGACAGAACGCTCACCATACTTTAAATTATTCTATTTAATTTACTGTCAAATGCAAAAAAAAAAAAATAAAGTAAGCACACTTGGTTAGTTGTTCATACTTGTGTCACTATCAAAATAAAAATAATTATTTTTACAATATATTATCTGTTGATACTATCTTGTCAGAATAGTTTGAGGAAGAGGAAGTGTTTCTACTTGTAAAAATCTGATTACTTGGGAGCACAGTTGTGTCCATGGTGCTGTTCTGTTGTAAACATCCCTACAGTAAAACAACGATACGTTTTCGGGCAAAGCTTGGGTTGATTAGTGTTTTATGTTTTGCACAATGTATATTAAATGATGTGTTACTTGCACAGAACACAAAACTCAAAATGTATTTTTTTAATCTGGTAAAACTTTGTTCTACTGAAGTTGTAAACATATGCTAACTTAATTAAAATCAAAGTCTGCAACTCTAATGATTATCAACCTGTTGTTTTGAATTACAACATATCATCTCAGATGATCTAAATCCTCAGAAAACTCACATATGCCTGGACAATCAAAAAGCAAGCTTGATGTGTTTTCTTTTTTATCAGTTCATCTCTCAACTGCATTATTATTTTTACTATTATTGTTGAATTCTGGGGGGTATATTTTATAATAAGTGTTAAAAAATTAGTAAAACCTTTATGTTGTAACGTGACCCGTTAGGCAGAACTGCAATAAAGTTTTTGTTGAAAGTTGACTTAAAAAACTTTTGAGAGAGTAGTTTGTAGAGTTGCTTTAGATTGCATTGTACTTTAAGGTTTAAAAGGTCAGTACTGCATATATGTTGGAGGATAAAAGAGCTATTAACAACACCTACACAATATATCAGCGGTCAGTATAACAATTGAGTTGCTAGAGTAAAAGCTGCAACAATTTGAAATAGCATGGCATTTATTGCATTACATTCCAGAGCATCACACAGCTGTCTACTCTTGATCAATAAGTTACAATAGGAAAACATGCTTTATATTTTGCATGATAAGAGTCGGTTCTGGTTGCAAAATACAAATGTATGAAGCCTGAGACTGAACCGGGCTGCAAATAATAGACGTCCTGAGAAGCACCTGTTTTTCTGTATTTTGCTTACGATTGTGGTGGTTGCAGAAGCACACATGTTAGAATTATTTTACTAGTACGCTCAAATCTACTACCTCTTCCATACCTGTCTCACAGATAAGTTAACACCAAGAGCTTTGAATACAGTACATCTCTACCAAGTGGTTTTAAGTATAAATACACAAAAGAAAAGTGTCAATCACAGCACTTGGAAATGTGATTATATTGTAATAAGGTTGTATGTTTGCTTGACAGTAAAGCACCATATTAACTATGTGATAATAAAACAGAACTTAGGAGAATTCAAGAAAAGGTGCTGTCCGCCCATCTATTACTGGGTAGCACAAAATCTTATACATTTCACTGATTTCCGTTGATAGTTACAAGTTTAAAAAAGCGACTGTTCCATTTATAGAGTTCATTTACAATATACCAAGCATTGAGTGAAGATGGTGTTACAAATTATTAGCTTTGCCCTTCAAGAAATGTATTTATTAACGGACAATTCAAGATCGAAGGTAATTTTTTTTTATTCCACCAAGGGGAATTCATTCACTTTAATTTCCTCAGTGTCAGTTTAAAGGAGATATGAACAGAGTACACTTTGGTGGAAAGCCGCAGAATATGGATTGACCAATTTTACCTATGAGTAGTTATTTTAACAATGGCTGGCAGCGCACACAGCAACAGATGGTAGAGTGTGAGAAAACGGATAGACACCAAAAGAAGAAGTTTGAAAGTTCCTTACTAAAAAGCAGCCTAGCTATAATTAGTCAAGAAGAAACAGGTGCAAATGTGCACCAGAGTAGTGAGCAGGCTCGGCCTCAAGAGAGACTTAACTCAGGAACCCTCTCTTTTTTTTGTTTTATTTTCCCCCTCCCTGTGTGATTATTGTTTTCTCTCTTCCTGCTGTTGCTTTTTTTGAGTATACAACACTCAGCCTTTGTGTCGCACACCAGTATGCAGGTGTGCATGTTCTCACACAGACATACAAACAGATAGGCTTTGGGTCTACATTCTGGCTGGGCATAGGTTTGAGTATTTTTAACCTGATGTGCATTCTCAGTACCGCACACAGGGCTCTTTGAAATTTTTTGTTTTGATGCTCCTGCCTCTGTCTGAATGACATGCTGAAGTATGACTACAAGGTTTGCGAAAATGCTACGAAGATGTCTTAATATGATAAATATAAATCAGTTACTAAATAAGACACTGCGCGACAGTTTCTGAAGTGACAGACTGCTGTGCCTAAAGGAATGCTACTAGTGTGATATACTAAGTGGCAGCTTATTTTGCAGCTTATTTATGAGGCGTCACATCTAACGGCTATTGTATGACATATGCATATGGACTATTCAGCTTCAGCGTTGTGTGCAAGAGTAAGGTGCGAGGGGAAACATCAATGAGCTATAGGTGTAAGGTTAATATGTGTATGTGTCCATGTTTCTTTCTGTGCATTATCGCACATACAGGAGGTTGGCTGTGGTTTCGACACAGTGTCTGCCATTCTTGCACAGCTTCCCATAAAACCACCCACAAACCCACGCAAAATGAAAGAGAATTTGTTAAAAGGTGCCAGCAGCCCTCTCAGGCTAGTTATTTTAAGTACTGTCCTGTTCGATTTTACTTTATGCAACGAAAGCAGATAAATCTTTCTTGGCTGCCTTTTCATACCCACAATGAAGTGAAACCAGTAGATAAAAGAAATGAAGAGGAGGAAGCAGAGACTAGGTGGACAAGGCCATCAAAGAGGAAGATGTAGGAGATAAAGTAAGAAACACAAAGCAGTGTCAGACTGTGTGTGAACTAAAGAATGGGCTCTTGTGAAAATCTGAATTAAGTCTGTTCTGATGGTGGAAAGTTTGTCTCTTTGTATATGACAAGCTGAAGTTAGTACATCACCTCAACTTTATAGCCACAGAAAACCCTCTGCAAAGCACAATTCTGCAATACCAACACATTTCACTTAATTTCACAAATAAGTTTGAGGAAAATATTATACAGAATTTGTATTTAATTGTTTGCTTCAGTTTATAAGTGTGTTTATATGTTTTTTTACAAAACATATCCAGCTCAAAATATACAAACATGCCTGTGTAAACTCTCCATATTTGGGTTCCAATTCCCTGTAATGTACAACAGCACAACAATTCTTTATATGAAACTTGGTTTAAACACAGTAGTCCACACTCGTGTTTGTCTACTCGGTGTTTCCCGTCACAGTTTCTCACGTGGTCTAGACAGGTAGGAGGTGAGGTTAGGCCAGGAAGAGGGGGGGGTGTTGTGTGCAGGAGGCTCTAGAGAGAGTTTAATGAGACTGAGTGCACATTTAAAACAGTTCTATCTTGGTAAACTGATAAAAACAATAAAAATTACATTATGAAAAAGACATTCAACACCAATAGGCTTATTGGCTTTTTTGTTTTGTTTGTTTTTCAACAGCTTTGACTTTGGGTGTTTATCACTTTATCTATCACTTACACATCTAAAGAGATTGTAAGTAGTAGATTCTTATCAGCACTGCATTCAGAAATACGACGGTACTTTCAGTGCACAAACCAACATACAGTAAAACAACGTAAACACAAATCCGATATGGTTACCGTTACGCAAGAGAGAAGTACCCGAATTACTCAGCCTCCACTGTAAGATTGAAGAAAAGGCTTGCAACTGACAATTATTTTCATTATTGGTTAAGCTGCCAATTGTTTTCTCAATTAAATTATTTTACTTTTACAAGATCAGAAAAAGATTCCAAGGTCCAAGGTGGTGTCTTCAAATGTTTTGTTTTGTTTGACCAAGTTTCAAAAACCCACAGATATTCATCCTGTAATGTGAAAAAATCCTTAAATCCTGAAAAACTAGAACCAACAAATGTTTGGCATTTTTACTTATTTAGTATCACTGTCATGTAACAAATCAATAATTCAATTCACAAAATGATCGCTGGTTAGTATTCTGTCTGTTGACTACTAGATTAATCAACTAATTGCTGCAGCTCTGCTAAAAATTATCTTCATTTCTTATCATTTCAGGTCTTGATTTACAATGGAGTCTCTATCACTACCTTTTCACGGAGGCCACGACAGCCATGTTTTACAAATGGAAAATGATCTGATGCATAAAGGATCCCGTCGCAAAAGAGAGTTCATACCTGAGGAGAAGAAGGATGCCCTCTATTGGGAGAAGCGCCGGAAGAACAACGAGGCAGCAAAGCGGTCAAGGGAGAAGAGAAGGATGAATGACTATGTGCTGGAGACTCATCTGATGGCTCTGAAAGAAGAAAACGCCAGGCTTAGTGCCGAATTAATGGCGATCAAGTTCCACTTTGGCCTGGTTCACCCTGCAGCCTACACTGATCACCAACCTAACCAACTGCAACGCCATTTCCCCAGCAGCACCCAGCCTCTCACCACCACCAGCGACCATCACCAATCCCTGCAGAGGAACTATTACTGGTGTGATAGGGACTCTCCTGTTATTCCCAGCCACCAACCCTCTCACCCTTTAGTAATCCCTGCATACACTCTACATACCATGAGAGGCTATTCATACGTAAACACATCTGGCGCTACTGGCCCTGGAGTCCTTACTCCCCTTGTCCTTCCTCGAAATCTACTGCCAACTCACGCATCTCATCCGAGAGCTCCCCTAGTGATGCCCATTCCTACAAGAGTCACCTCAGATGAGGAGGAGGAGCAGCAGGTCCCAGGCCTGTTGTCCTACTCCTGCTCTGCTCCACCTCACAAAATTACCAGCAGAAGAGCCAGAAACCACTCTCCACAAAGACAATATATGTCTGATTGACAAATGCAGAGAAGTGTATCTACTGTACATCAGTGGGACTGGTTAACAGAGAAGCACATTTTTCATTTCTCTTTCTTGACAGTCAAATACTTCTACTGAAAATGTAACATTGAAGGCGCAGGGTGCACATTACTTTCAAAGTAATACTGTTTAGGTGCACAAAACCTCCACACACTCTGCTTTTTGCATCACAAAAACCACTGACAGTTCTGTGCTGGACGTTGACTGTTGACAGTACAGCCACATAAACAACATATTGCATAAACGCTGTAAATAGAATCGATTCATGCTGTTCATGTTGCAGTGCACCATTGTAAAAATAGAGCTCGGAGGCAGCTCTTCTGTGTGCTTTTTTTTGAGCATTTCAAAACTGGGCTGACAGTCAGATGTGGGTCATAAACAAGGTAACGGTTCTCACTATTCTCAGCTCACCGCTCTTAACTTAGAGGGCAGATGACTATTCAAACCGCTCCAGCAGAAACACAACCTTTTTGACATGTGTGAATGCTGACCAGAACTGTGAGTGAACTGGACTGTCCAATGCCAGGTTGTATTTTGTTGATAGGTAAATAATATGTGGTGCTAACATGCTTCTGGTAACTGGCAACTGTATTCTTGATTTAAATAATGTAGAAATGTATACTCAACCATTGTCATAACAAACTGTGGGTTACAACCTCTGTCCAAATGGAAACAGTGAAGTGTGGTGATGACGATAATGATGATGATGATTTTCTTTGGTTTTGCTGTGTGGGCAGAAGTAGTCATCTCCCTCCATACTGTGAGCCAACTGTCTTTGAACTTTCCAATATTACAATAAGCCAGGGTGTGATGTGTTAACAATATTAACTCAAATAGGATTAAAGCAGTCAAATTACAGAAATGAGAACAAGGTCTTGAGTTTATTTTATCTTCTTTACAGCTCTGAACAATGTAGAGCATACAACAGTTCAAAAATCCCTCCTTCCTTCCTCTGTACTCCAAAAGTGAAACTTTAAATTACCATGTCGCTTACTGTAGAAATAAAGAAGGAGATAAAAGCTCTGCCCTTTAGTGATGCCACCTCCATAACTCTACCTTGGACTAACAGCTTGAGGGTTTAAGCACGAAAAAAAAAAGGCCTAATCTTCCAGAAACCAAAAGTAAAACTGTTCAGTTAGATTACAGAAACAGATGTGGCTACCCTCTTCTTGTAGTTGGCACCTGTTGATTCTTTCAGTGTATTTTTGAGTCAGCAGCACCCCAGGCAGCAGCAGGTTGCTGGCTCGTAGCCTGACAGTGCTGATGGCAACATTGCTGCTGGCCAGGCAAGCAGCCAGTCCCGCTGGCTCAAAGACAAGCTCAAAGAAACAGTCGATGCCAACAGGAAGACAGCAGCTGACGACTGAGTTTCTGTAACGTAACACGATTTTTGTTTATGGCCAAGAACGCGACACCTTATCAGCTGTCCAAGTTATGACAATTTAACATGAGGTATGAAGTAGTTAACATCAGGAACAGAGCCCATGAGGAGGTACAAGAAAAACTAGAGGCTGGCTTGTCTTGAAAAACAATTTAGGTTTCATGAGCAGACGGCATAAATGCAACATTTAGTCCCCCTTTCTTAAAATTTCTAATTTTGCTTTAGACATTTAATAATTTAAACAGCTTACAAAAAATTAACAACCACTGTTGGGAACATACAGAACCAACTAGTGATAACTATGGTTATCCAACCCAAACTATCATTTATGTGTTTTTGGAAATACTACAGTGTGCCCTTTAATAACTTTTTCCCCCAAAACTCTCACAAATTCAGTTGTTTGCAGTACAAATTGAAGTCACAAACTGTTTATGTTAGTCTGCCTAAGTTGACGGGCAAATTATTTTTGATGTATTTAGTTTGCCCAGTTGTCTTTAACAATCCTTCGCATACAGTTTTCAGTGTAATGACAACGAATTCGTCTTATTTACGTGGTTAAACAGTTTAAACACCAAAACAGTTAGCAAATAGCAGCTACTTCGCGGTGCTAGTTACCTGTTAGCTTGCTAGGACTGGCGCAGGTTAGCTAGTTCGTACAGCAAAAACAACTAACTTTCACGTATTTAACACAGTAAGAGAGGAATTTCTGCATGTCACAGTAAGACATACTTACAGTTGTGAGGTGGACAAAGTAGCCAAGCTGTCTATATCTGTATTTAGCTCTGGAAATGTTAAAATAAAACGAACAAAATCGGTGATTTTATGTGACGCCGTAGTTCGCGCCGCGGAAGGATCTGCCGGTGAACGCGGCGCAAAGTACGGCGTCCCCCAAGGGTCTTTTTCAGGAATTACTTCACAAGAACCTGTACTTTTCATAAAAAGCCAGAGCTGTATTAAGCTACAGCATTACATTTTATAGTTGATCCCTTATGGTTGTGACCACAGTGCGATTCAGTGCAACTTCGATACAGTTAGAAAGATAAAGAGGGACTAGTTTATTCAGTTCACTTTACAGGTGTAACACTGAATTTGGTGACCATTGTATTCTGTGACTGTAGAAGGCGCTGCTCCATCTGAGCAGCTTCAACTGGCTCATACAGACCCATAAACTGTTAAACAGTATATGTACAGCGTATGCAGCCTTTTATATACAATCTATAATACAGACACAAACAACATAAACTCACAGATTATAAACAAAGGCTGTAATTTGAGGCTGACTGAGCCCAGGTGTACAAAGCCACATTAACACCCAAGAAAAACTATACTCAGGTATAATCAGGCCAAAGTGTAGCCCTGGGTTCAAAATATTCTAGGTTGTGTCATACTCTGAGGTAAACTTTAGCCTGGACTAAATCCAGATTATACCCCTTTGTGTTTTTCAATACTAAGTCTTTCCAACATACGCTTTAAAAACAGCATTCTACTGCAACATAGAAGATCAGCATCAAATCTTAGTTGTCTGTCTGGCCTTTTCACAACCAGGGTATCACTTTTTATGGGCAAAAGTATTGGTTAATTCATTCACGATTATCGGCAATACTTTACTTTGATCTAGGTTGAGACTTCATATAATTATAGAAAAAGAAATTGGGATTCTTTATACAATTTATGGGGATAATGCAGATTTTGTAACCCAAAAGGACATTTTTTTCCCCCTTATTTAGTTTTAAAATGTTAAAACCATCAGGGAATGTTCCCTGTATGTTATGGAAAATGTTGCAATCCTGTCAAATTTGACTGTTAAAACACAGAAAACATCGTCTGCTTGGATTTAACTAAAATCCCAGTAGTTTTGAAATCACACTTGAGAGCTCTTGAGTCACACACTCAGTGCCAAGAAAATTAAAGCCTGATGGTGAATCATTTTGGTGAAATTAGTTTCTTTTTTGATAAACTCAGGGTTATTCAGCTTATTTGTACAAAGATAATCATGTTTTTCCCATTCATCTCATGATTCATTGTTGTCTGCACTTCATTAGTTTGTATTTAAGTGATTGAAAGTGTGTGTTGTCCTGGATAAGATTGTGTCATCAGTGTGTGGAATAAAATTAGGTATTGACGAAGGTGGTAAGAAAAAGCCTTGCCTAAATAATACCCCAGGGTATAAAATAGGCAAGCTCAATTTAACCCCCCATATGTTCTGAGCAGAGGCCTGATTTTGGCCTGGTGCGCCGGATCCATTTGTGTCTTTCCAATTATGCATCAAACCCCTTGAAAATAAGATCAAAAACATAATAGTCTTTGTTTTAAGTCCTCTGTGTGTCATTCAAGCAGCAGATCTACTTAGCAACTGCAGATTTTATAGGAGCGTTCACAAGAGAGGGCGCCGGTCACAGGGCCTGTCATTGTTGTCACCAGTTAACTAATTCACTAAATCAAGGCAGGGAAGATTCAGGATATAAAAAGCTTTTTTAAGATAAAGATAAAGGATGAAGGCAACAAAGCTAGAGAAGGTGAAGGAAGAATTATCTCTTGTTGCTGCTGCCAGATGTATTATCATTAAGCTAAACATGGTCAGAAGTTTCAGTGCATTTTGTCAGCAACACAGAGTTGCTCCAGTTCTTATTAGTTATTTGGATTTATTATGTTATGGAACTTTAAGAGTGAGTTTTCCCCTCATCAGCACCTGCAGCTCTTCTCCTGAGCTATCCAAGGGGTCGATCATCCAGATTATTATTGTGGTAGCTTGTTCTCCATTCATAAGACGGCAGGTTTGACACCAGGTTCCTTCTTTACACCTGTATGAGCGATTACAAAGAATAAACAGCAGTTTTCAGCATTTGCACTTGCACATTGCCCAGGAATTGCTCATTCTAGCATTTCCTTTGGGATTCATAAAGTTCTATCTTATTTTATATTTTAATTTACCTTAACAACTAATTAGATCTCACTGGAGCCAACGCCTACACATGTGATTATGGTTCTGAAAATCGTCACAAATTAGGACAAATTCCAGGACACACGCTCTGAGAATCGCAGGTAAAATGAAGCTGCACTCATTGTAATATAAATGTGGAACATAGACTGAGCACATAAAGAAAGTCAGACGGCATTGCTTTGCAGATGAGAGATTATTTTAACTCTGGACTTTAAGTAACCTAAAAATTAAAAATAAAAATGACAACACGCTAAAGTTAAAGATTTCTGTGCTAAGCTAAGGTCACAATGTTTTAGGACCCTAACATCGCCTCTGATAATAACCACACCTGTCCTGTGGTTGTTAAGATGAGTATGTGTGTGTGAATATATATACACACATATGAGATGGTGAACGCCAGAGCTTAGCCACATGCCTCGCTGTGTCTATATCTTAATGTGTGTAAGTTAAGGTTTATTTAAAACCAATGGCGATGACTACATTGTCCAGAGCAGTGACCCTTTAGCATTATGTTCTTCATTAAACAGAATTGTCTGAGGACATGTTACGGACTCAAAAACTCACAGCCATTGACAGACATTTAAATGTTCATACGTCTGCGTTTCAGTCTGCAGCTGGATGATGTTCGGTGCTGAGTGATTCCCTGTTTATAGGCTACAACAAGTGTTCTATCATTTTTTAGCCAAACTGTAGACTTTGTGATCCCTGTCTGGGTCTAATGAGAAATTTTACACTTATGCTACATTTGCTTTTTAAAATTCCTTCCTGTGTTATTCATGTTAGGACATACGCCCATTTCCATGAGTTTTGATTGTGGAGAATTGTGTGGTTTTAAAGCATAAAAAAACAATACAGACTTGATGGCGAGTTGTCATTTGTTACATTACATAGTCTGACATCTCTTACTGTTCTGTAACCTCACCAGCTTATGTGCTAGGAGTCACTGAACATTACCAGTCACCACTGAAACGTCTGGGTTGACTCTAATTACTCACAAAGTTCAGGAACCAAAGCTACGCTTTGTATCATAAGATGCAAAATCAAGTGATGGATTACATGACATTCGAGTCATTTTGATTCCTCCTTATTTAAGTCATAATGAGAATGAGGTAAACCTGGAGCTTCCAATGGTAAAGTTTCAGCTGATGCAACACACGTTTTTAAAATGTTAACTGAGCCCAGAGGATTGCATGTAGAACACATATAAAAATCTTTAAATCATACACAAACATACATGAAATGCCTTTTCACAGCATACATTTTCTATTTTTGTAAGATATAGTTTGCAGATAAGCAACTGATGTACAACCAGATGGTAAGACATGCACTTTGCAAATGAACTTTGTTCAACAGCTGCTAACCACTATAACCCTATTTCGACCGCCACAATGCAACATACCAGTAACACAAAATGTTTGATAACTACCCACGCACACACGTGCTGCGTTACATCATTTCAGTCACCCAATCAATGTTCCCATCGTATAGCTGCAAATAGCTTTGGTGAAGCAGAAGTTGAGTGCCTCCGTGTTAAAAAGCGTACTGAAATCATTTCCTCTGAAAACAATACCAGAGGGGAGGAGCTGAGAACATTTTAACACTGCTGTCTGCTCCAAGTCAAATGGATAACGTGCGAGCCAGCCCAGTCTGGTGAGTGATGTAATTTCACAGTTTGATGCTGGTGTCTAATGCCTGGATGATGACACATCTTTCGGTGGTTCATCAGAAACATTGCGTTAATTCCTCTTCAGAGAACCCCACCTGTGTGTAGGTGGCCACAGTCAACACTTACCGAACTGTTAATAAAAAGAAATAATTTCCCAATCAAATCACATTTTAAACAAGGTTTTACTCAAGTTGGTCCATACTGGGAAATCACATGTACGATACACAACAGTTTAGTGTATAATGCGCATGACTGTACAAACTTGCACAGAAAACCTAAAATATGACCTTTCTTGTACAGTTTATGGAGTATTTATATCAATGCCAGGACAAGAGCAGCTGTGGACACACATTTGTTAAAATAAGATAATAAAAAACAGAAAAAAAGGTCTTTATTTATATGTAAGCTGCCAAAGAAACAGGCCAAAACAGTTAATAGTGCCAACATCACAAATCTGTACTTTTACAAATGAGAATTCATTCTTTAACAGCGCTTGGCTACAAAATTATCCTTTTATTTTTCCATCATATTTAAATCAGCAAAAACATAGTTGTTTTACAGATATTTATTGCTATTTCAAAGAAGACATCTATGTACACTAAGGAATAAAACATGGTAAATAATTTTTTCATTGTTACTTTACAGATTTCCTTATTTTGTTAAATAAGAGACAATATCCAGTAAAATAATGGATTCATTTGCATGTTGGCTGTAAAGAAAAAAACCCCGAATAAAACTAACTAAAAAATGTCCACATCAAAAATATACATTTTTAAAAAATATATTATTATTTTTTTTACAAATAGTAATTGGTTGTTTTATAAAGTGCGGCTGTAAAAATCTGATTTTGTTTCGCTTTACTTAAATCAGTTTGAATATCATTTGTTTACAGATTTTTGTTGTTATTTTCAGTTTTTACAGTTTTGAATATTACAATATTTCACTTTTTTTTCTAGCACCCTTGTTACCAGAAATTCACTGCTTTTATGAATTTTATTTTTATTTATTTATTTATTTATTTTATAACACTATACCTAAATTACTTCAGATATTTCCACCAATTTCCAAATGATGGAGTAAACAATGGAAAGGAGCTATAATCTTAGTACTGACAAATCTAAGAACAGCCCTCAATAAATGAGAGAATTACAATAAATGCAAATGCTTTCACATGGATCGAGTTTGTGAGACAGTTAGGCAGCTTTTCATGAAAGTGTTGAGCAGGCCCAGATGACTTTGTCATTGAGATCCATGATTTGGACCTCAGTGACAAAAAGGAAAAGCTCTAAGTGACTCATTACACAGTCAGACACATATTTGGGGTCTCAGAGGTGTGAAATCCACACCGAGATACTGCTCTACGGAGGTAACGTGATATCATCACATTAGTCATTCTTGACCATTTTCTTGGTAAGTGGAGGAGTGCAAAACTGGTAAACAGCAGCAAAGCGACACAAGTGTCAGTGTTTGAGTCCCACGGTGAGGGGGTTTGGTGTTATGTGTCTTTTGCTGAATTGGATCCACTTGTCTCCTGAGCAGGAGGGCTCCTCCGTACGAATGAGCACGTTTATCTTTTGATGGAACATTTGTGTGCTGCTTGGAGTCAGTTCTTCCATCCTGATAATACCAGCATCCACGAGCTGCGTGACAAACACAGCGTGAAATATGAAGTGAATCATAGGCCTTCACAGTGACTAAATGAACACTTACGGGACGTTCTGTTTGGACCAATGTCAGGGGAAATCTGTTCATCTTTCTAGTACAGTTTGTCATCTGTGCCAAGGGGCACTGATGCTGCTCTGGAGGCTCCTGATGGTGCAACACCTTTGCAAGAATTCATGACCTCATTAGCTCACCTTTGACCCAAAAAAAATAAAAAAAATTAAAGATCACCTCCAGACATGATGTAAAATATTTTCCCACAGTGAAAGTTGCAAAGTTAAAATTGACTCAAGATCATTGACAGTGCAGAAAATTTAGCTGCTAGACAGAATCTATCAATAAAGTCAGTGTGCTGTAAGTGAAGAGTATCAGTTCATTTACCCAGTGAATACTAATGGAGGTTGGTTTACTTTTATAACTTACACTGCGTCATGACATTTGGACAAGCGGCCTTCTTGTTTGTTTCCTAAGTAGCATTAATGTCACAACATTTTCTGCACACGTTCAAATCAGATTTAAGGCGAGCACAGAAAAAAATTTCCCCTTTTTTGCAGATGAACGCGAAAACAGCCCCATAAATTCAAACTAAGAAGCACAGTAAAGGTCAAAGTAACTATTAGTAGAACACGTCTTTTAAAGCATGTGAACTTTAAGAAGCATAAAGCTGCAACAGATTATGATAGATCCAAGTGTACTGGCTGTTATTTCTTTCATGTCGTCGTCCTCCTTGAGCACATATGGGTGTTTATTTACATGACCCATTACCGTTCAGAACAGAACACTCTCAGTTCATTTACCCAGCGAATATCACTGGAGGTTAGTTCACTTCTATACCTCACACAGTTACAGTAGATCAAGTCCCAGTCAGGATCTAGACAACCCACGACAAACAGACAACTCATTGAAGTGTGACTGCAAAGCTGCTTTTGTCTGCTCACAAAAAATTCATTTATTTTTTTTTGTAACTTTTGATGAATGCATAGAAAATGAACAATAATAACCCTCCTCATAGAGCGCATCATGCTTCTATCATGAACTGAAGTGAGTTATGACACAGATGTCTTCTTCTAAGCAGTATGTAGATAACATACCCATCCCTCTGAATTTTAAATATGACAAACCCCTGGGGAAACAGACCCAAAAACACAAAATTAGCAACACAAATTTCACAGTGGGGGGGTCACGGGTCTATTGTAGACTCAATGATTAATATGCTTCTCAGGCTGCCACCATAAAGACTGAGAGACCAGATAACTGCTATAAAAATGGGTTCAGGGACAAGACATCATTATAGCAGATAATATCACATGCTTTATAAACAGTGTGCTTCTTTTTTTTCTTTTCTTTTCTTCTTTTTTTTTTTCTTATAAAACAATACAATACAAAACAGTCTTGCACAATTTCCAGACACAATGGTTTCTATATTTACAGGATGAATTCAGTAAAGGACACAGAAATTACAGCTGAAATTTAATTTCTTACATATCTAAAATACAAAGATGAAGCTTAACTGCTGTTCAGTCAGTCCAGGAACATATTCACAGTTCATTATCAGCGATTTTGTTTGCAAAATTTCCTGTGCAGTGTATATCTGGGTAAACACTAAATGAGGCAACATGGGACACTGTATTCTATTTGCATTTTTTAAACATTCATTTTAACTTGCAAAAGTAGAAGTAGAGAGGCAGGGTTTGCTGTATTACAAATGTTGAATTAATTTACATTTCCAGCACTACTGGATTCAGGTCAGCCATCTTTGAATTTTCACATTTGCCTTTTGGGAAATGGAAGATGCTGATTAGTTTTAACTCTGCAGGTTAGCTGAGGTTAACTCTATTTTAACTACAAATAGTGGAAAATTCAGTATCGCCAACAGAGGGCAGCAGAGCAACACTGTTGGAAATGCAGTAGTTGAAGTTAAACAGAAGAAGTAGGTTTTGAAAAAATGGTTTTGATTCCCAGGTTTGAACCCACAAATCAAAAGATATACCTCAACGTTAGAATTATATAAGCAGCTTGCTTGTTTTATTACTACCTTGAACCAAAATGAAATATCAACATCCTACTGCTGCTGCTGATGAAATCACTTTCAGAATCACTCCGACTAGACTACACACCTACCTCGTGTTTTTTGAAAGTTAACATACAGCCATTTGTTCTAACACTCAGCGAGAGTCTTTCGTAGAATATCTCAACTCCTTCTCCTCACTGGTTCAGTTTCATTATGACCTCTGCGCAAGGTCTTCATCACATTTGCATTTTCCCTGCATGTCTCCAACACATCGAGGTCCTGATGAGAAACCACTTAACTCCTTCACCCGCTGGTCAGCCGAGCCTCCCCACTGTCACTCGCACGCGGTCAAAAATAGGCGAGTGAACTGAAACCTGATGTAAATGTCCTTCGGGATTTGTTGCGCCAGCTCAGGCATGTTTCAGTACCAGATCTAAATGATGGCATCCTACAGTGAGACTGTAAAAGCTCTGTTTATAACTAGACTGCTTTCAAAAAGAGAGATTAACAGTTAACTTACAGTAGAACAGTAAAATCTGATTAATCACTCAACAGTACTATAAACAACCACAAGGATTTCAGCGATTACAAAATATATAATACAATCTTATACAGTTTATAACCCTACCTATACAAGTTTTGGGATGAACGCACCCCAACAAATGTTCAATATACAAATACTACAAGTTTTTCCAAAGTAAGAAGAAGCCGACTCTGTACATGCATTCCTTTTTACATACAGTTGTTTTTTTTTCAGAGGGTAGGATTCTTGTACAGATTTACTGAACAACAATGGAAAGTCTAACTAAATGTGCATCTGCATGTACTGATTTGTCACCACACAACTGTGCATTGGGTCCGGTGAGGAGTAGCTCCTCTCTACCACGCCATTGGACTGACAGTGATATTAGATGGTGCTTTACGGTCATATTGGCAGTGTTGCAGAGTGTAGTCTCTAGGTGTCATCTATTCTATACAAACCACCCATCAGCGAAACGCCTTCAAGCAGAGCCTCTATATTTATGTCACACCGTTGCTCTCAAGTCCTGACTATAAATGAGTGTAAATATGCAGTATATAGCTGGAACTATTCAAATACATATTGGCAAGTACTTGGCATTCACTGAGCACCACCCTGTTATTACGTATTCATCGGTTTGGAGCCTGAATCATCTGAGATGGAGCAGAGAGGTGAGGTCCTTTTTAAAGATGAAGAGGACGGAGTTCCTTGTAGGGAGGGAGGATGGAGTTGGCAAGAGCTTTCTAAAGGTTAAACACTGGTGGGACTCTGAGTGCTTTTGTTGCTTGGTCTTTTAACAGTCTATTGGAAATTTTGAGACATATTTTAAGTATAATCCAGCTTTTCTCTGCACAATAATGTGAACACACAATAAAGAGCAGTAGAAATATATCAAAGCCTCACAGATTGCGTTTTTTTTTTTTAATACATATAGTAGCTTTTCAATAGCAAAACCGCGTCTGGATAAAATGTCCTATAAATTCTTGACTTGAATGTTTTTATAGCACAAAAGTCCAGTTTAATGTCCTTAATGTCCCTTTGTGTCTTTGTTTGTGACTGCCTGTAAACAGTACTGGGGGGAAAAAGTACTAAAAAGGAAAAGAGTTCTGAATAATCAAATCATCTTCATGTTGAACTTGCGCGCTCCACCCTGTCCTCCACTGGCTGCAGGTCCATCCACTTTTCTGAAAGAATACTCTACTGAGAAATTGTTTTTGTGCTGTCCTCTGCCTCGACTCCACACAAACAGCAGGATGAAACAGAACAGGACCACTCCCAGGAACATGATACAGCCCATAGCTGTGGATATGAGGATGGTCTTGAGGTCCAGAGTAAACTTCAAGAAGACTCTGGTATCGTTCAGATTTGTGTCATTAAGATCTCCAGCATAATAGGTACGGTTGGCCATGAGGGCTGCGTCCAGCGGCAGCCCGCTTACTGTAAGTGTGGCAAAATAGGTGTCATTTCCACCAGCATTGCTAGCAATGCAGATGTAAGTTCCACTATCCGTTACCTGGGCGTACCGTATTTCTAGCGTGCCTTCTGGCAACACAGTTAGGCGGCCGCTGCTCTTTGTGGTGATGCGGCGGCGCTGAGGGGAAATCCAGAATATCACTGGTGTGGGCTCACCTTCGGCTCTGCAAATGAAGGAGACTACCTGCCCCTCACGAGCAGATATCTGCTGCAGTTTCCTGTTGCGAATTTTGGGCTTCTGGCAAGTAAAGTGGTCAAAGAGAGCTGAGTCAGAGAAAGCGTTGAGAGCCCGTCCCTGCACCTCAACAGGCGTCATGCACACTGGGGAGGCACCGTCAAAATTGAGGGTCTTCCTACGCTGGAGGATCCAGAGCAAGCGGCAGTCGCAGGCCAGAGGGTTTCCGTCCAAACGTAGCGTCTCCAGAGTGTTGACGGACTGGAAGGCTCCCTCCTCCAGGGTCACCAGGCTGTTGGTGGAAAGGTTAAGAAGGCGGATTTGTCTAAGACCGCCAAGCGCATACGGCTGCACTACGACCAGGTTAGTGTTGACTAGATGCAGCTCCTTGAGCCGGATGAGATCCCGCAGCGCCCAGGACTCCAGCACTGAGATAGGGTTGTAGGAGAGGTTGAGGCTGGTGAGGTGAGCCAGACTGCGCAGGGCAGAGGTGGGCACAGAGGTGATGTTGGTGTGCGTAATAGACAACCAAGACAAGTTAAGACCCTGCAGGCTGTGAGGGGAGATGTACTCTAAGAAGGGCCAGTTATCGATCTCAAGGCCCCTTAGGTTCCCCAACTTTCGGAAGTTCTGGTCCTCTAAGGCGGAGATACTGAGGTAGCGGAGCCGTAGAGTGACCAGGTTATGCAGGTATGACAAAGACTGGCTGGACACTGAAGTCAGGTTGCACCTCTCAATGGTCAGCTCCCTCAGTCCCACTAGACCCAAAAAGGCCTTGTTGGAGATATAAACCAGATCATTGTCTCCAACCTCCAAGTTCTTTAGACTCTTCAAGTCTTGGAAAGTAAAGTCTAAAAGAATTACAATCTTATTTCCACTGAGGTCCAGTGACGTCAGGTTGGAGAGACGTGAGAAGGCCCCCATAGGGACCAGCTTCAGTTGGTTACCCCTCAGCGAAAGCGACTGCAGGTTTTGGAGACTAGAAAAAGCATTTGGTTCCAGGACGCTGATCATGTTGTCACTCAGGTCCAGCTTTTCGAGACGTGGATATGGAAGCAGGTCACCATGCTCGACCCAGCGAAGTTTGTTCCCGCTTAGGTCCAGGATCTTGGTGTCGGACGGGATTCCGTCTGGCAGTGCGGACAGACGTTTGCCAAAACAGGACACAGTCTTGAGCTTGGCAATGCACTCGCAGCGCTGTGGACAACTTTGGCTTTGGGCGGGTGACACTGTGATCATAAGTAGCAAGAACAGGAAAGGCAGGAGCCAGCCTCCATTCTGGCTCACCCCCATGGCCCTCCTTTCTTCCTCTTCCTACGTCACCTGTCTGGGGTTGAATCACTGGGCCAGACACCTGAGAGAAGAGAAGGACGGATCAAGAAAAGAATAGGTGGGGAGGGGATGAAAGAACAGAAAGCAGGAGAGAGGAAGACAAAAAGACAGACAGTGAGACAAATTAATTAAACTCAATTCCCTTTAAACAGCAGCGATCAAACACTCTAAATGAGTGGAATTACAATTACAAACTCTAATTGACCCGACACAGCAGTGAAATTAAAGCTAGAGCTCCAAGATAATCCTCAAAGGACTGAGTCTGTATTCAGTTGAAACAATTTGGTTCACGATTGTCGACTGTGCCTGTGTAAAATGTCAGGTTTTAAAATCATATGCCATTACGCCAAAAAATCCCCAAGAAGCTATGAGTCACTCTTATATCTGATGCCTGTATTGCTCTCTAGCTGCTCGCTCTCTCCTGAGCTCATGCATTGTAAATGAAAACAGGGAAATAGGGAAATGAGAACGAGAAATCATTGTATTCACAGGCCCTCATGTGAGGCATCTTAAAATGCATGAAAATCTAAAACAATTGTGCGCTCTCAGAAGCCTTTGACAGCAAATAGCCCCGCAAATGCACTCCAATGGCCCGTTTATATACTGTGAGGAAACAAATAGACTTAGGAGAGAATACCGGCATGGGAGCAGGCTGAATAAAACATCAAATTGACACTGACCAATGAAAAGACATATAGCACAGTATGTCCAGCTCCTCTCCTGCCCGACAAGGTCGCTCACCATAGCAGAAGGCTACGACTCAGTGCATCACAATAACTCAGGCCACCGCATCATCTGCATGAGTCTCTGAGGCATGAGGCTTATCATGAGAGGAGCTTGCCTACTCCGACCTGCCAATGGGTTTCGTATGACACACATGCACAGTTCCTCTCTCTCCCACCCAGTGCCTTTGTCTGCAGATGGATGTCGACAGCAGAGTGGTAATCCCTATTTAAACCCCCCCCTCCAGTGAAACGCCAAATAGTCGGAAGGAAAGTAAGTCCGGAAAACATATTCCACAATTTTATAACTGAATGGTGAAGCTGACAGTGTGTTAAAAGACACTGACAAGGCACATCTCCTGTGCCTCACATAAACATGCACACTGATACATCCACTTATAAAACACAAAAGACAGCACATCATGAGACCCTGATCCCTTTTCTCTCGCTACTGCCTGTCATTTACAAAATACGACATTTACAACTGTTTAAAAAGGAAATAGGACATGAATGTTTGACAAAGTTAGAGAAAATCTCCAGAATATCACTGCATAGAAACACACACAACCCGACTTGCCACGACCAAAACAAAGTCTTGAGACGTGAAAGGTTTTGGCATTTGAAGCCCAAAACCTGCCAGCGTGTTTGAAAGGCATGTTATCACCAAACTGACACCATTAATTACAGTCAGAAACTGCAAGAACAGAAATAATTAATGGATTTTTTAGCTTTCAGTATGTCACTGCATGTTACGTGTGACATGCCATTCATGCTGTTTTGTAATATTTCATCAAAATCAATTTATTCTACATGTCGACAAATCACCAAAAATAAAGCATTTGCAATATATAGATTCTGTGAAAAACAAAAAATTCTGTGTTCCTTGGCTCAACCGAAAAGGTATTAATGAATCAGCTACAACCAACAGTCATGTGACAAAAATTCTGGGACTTTTTAGCTAAACTGGACTGAACTGCAAGCACTGTATTGCGCAAACAGGTGGCAAGTAAATTATAAATGTAAATAGTTTAATATCTATAGCATGTGGAGTTGTCCTTTTTCCCCCACGGGAACAATTTTGTAAATGTTGACTCCAGGTTTTTTCAATTCTTGTAAAATAAGTTAAGTTATACCGAACAAAGCCAAAGCTGTGCGGTTCCAATAGAGGTGCAGGATTTTATATTACAGTGACAAATGAGTCCACAGCAGCCAGAAACACCCAGAAACTGCTCGGGGCGCAGAAGATTAAATTCTCACCTGCTTCCACAGATGATTTAATAACTCCTTTAATGTCCCTCACCTCTACACATGTTCTAATTTACAATTCAGCCTTGCTCAAAGATGAATATCCCCATTAGCCAACTTTCTGCTGAATAAAAATTACCTGAATCTAAAAATGTGAGCAGCACCGCTGATAGCAGGAGGACTTAAAATGAGCAGAACGTTGTTAAACATGACACAAAATTTTGAAAATGTCAGACTTTTGACAATCCATTAGTCATAACGCCAGAGACAGCGAGGTGTCTTTGTCCTCCCTCCACCTCGAACAAACACACACGTACACAAAAACACACACGTCATCGCCGCCTGACACGTAGCCTTTTGCAGTCAGCCCACAAATTTTGTGTCATTCACTGTGGTTTAACAAGGCTGAACACACACTGACGCAAGAGCTCTTTCTGCACTCATGGGAAATGCTCGGATTTTTGGTTCAGGCTTTGTAACTGTGAAAAAAAAAACAAACAAACACGGCAGCAGATCTGGAGGCACTGACAAATTTCACCGTACATCCCACTGAAATCGGTAACGAAGCTCGTGGTGAGAAATTCTGACAGAATTAGGGGATTCAATCACATAAACAATGCACAGTTAAAAGCACACATTTGCTCAACGACGTCACTGGTGAAGCTTCCGGCTGTAAAGCAGCAATCTTCAAAACCAATACCTCACTGTGAATATTGTGCTCATGAGATTACAGCTGTGTGAGATGGGTAGCACTCACTGCAGGCTTTTTTTAAAATCCCTGTTTTGCTTCTCTTTTTACGAGGAGGGACATCATTTACGTGACTGATGCTGCACATAGACTGTTTCCATAGGTGCATGTGTGATAATTGTGCTTTATTTCCCCCCTCCTATTCAGATACTGTGTAATAGATGGATGCTTTGTGCATTTCCCTATTCCACTGGATACAATGTGAATGCACTTCGCTGGCTCAATATTTCATAATATTTAATTACCTTTGTACCGAGATGGGTTCCTTGTTGCTGGGAGTCTGATGCAGTATTCATGTTTTCATTACACACTATGTAAACTTGCACATTCCTGCACACCGGAAACAATTCTATTACTTTTTTATTACTTTCATAATCCCTTGGATTTGCTGACATGTGACACTTGCTCCATTATTTGTCTTGTAGCACTTACCATCCACTGCCTTGCAACACTGCAATGTGTGTTGTGTGTGTTTTAGCTTTTCTTTAAAACCTTTCTGCCTGTTAGTGTTCACTTTAAGTCAGATTCCTCATATGTTTAAACCTACTTGGCAACAAAACTGACTCTAAATCAGGAATGTTATTATTATTTGACACTATAAGCTGGGATCTCATGAATTGCTATAGTGGAAAATTCCATTATCAGGTCAAATTAGACAAAAAACTAACACTGTTATTGACAGCTCTGTCTGCATAATTTGAAGAACTTCTCCCCTTGGCATGCATGTTGCCTGTTGTTAAGCCTTTTGTTGACATTATATCCCATTCAGTATGACTTAGGGGCATGCAGCCTGCCTTCAAAAACAGTAGCAACTCACCTGCCTCTGCAAAACTTTAAGCTTTTTCCTCCCATAAACAGTAGGTGGGCAGTGACTGAAACAGCAGTAACCACAAACTTCCTCCCTCCCGACCCACACCCCGCTGCCCTCAAGCCCCTTTTTGAAATGTCTCCAATTTCCCTGTCAGTCACATGGCCAGGTTTGACAAACCCATATCTGGTAGCAGTCGCTCACTAATAAGCCTGGGGCCCCCTGCCAGCGAACACACCGCGGGTCAGCAGCAGGTGGATGGAGCGGTGTGCACACTACTGTACACAGCACCATCCCTCCACATACAGTAACTACTGTCCAAGGGAGTACTGTTACCTGGTAGTAAGCTGCAGTCAAAAATAACCAGCAGAGTCACATCTCTTTGATTATGCAGCAGGATTACAACGCCGCTCTTCCCTGCTGACCTTCGGCAGATGCAGGTGACTCCGGGCAGAGCAGAGGTACTGCTCGGGGGAAAGAAACTGGTTCCCCTGACAGGGGATTGACTGACAGCCACTTTCCCTCAGTGCTCACATTTCATTAGCACTTGTTTTGTTTTTTTCGGGAGGATAAAATTCTTGTGGTTTCACGCTAAGTCAAGTGGTAAAACGTGATCGATGGCATGGATAGTGATGATACTGCAACAAAAAAAGAGACACAGCACTTCTGAAGCAGAATGAAAAATAGCAATGAAACTGCAAAACAACCTCCAGAGCAGCAGCACTAAGCGGCTGCTGTCACAGTCTTCATGCAGTTTAGGTCTTAAAATACCTGTTTCAGATAAATATGCTGTTGGCTTCAGCAAAGTTATGTAAAAACTCGTCTGTGAAGTCAAAAGATGTTCACCAAAACCCAAGTACAGCAGCTCTGCCTCGCAGACAGAATCAATATGCAGCTTCTGATATGAACTGCAATGCTCGGATCGGCTTTGAAAGGACAAAACTGTAGGTGTTTAATGTTGTCATGGTGACGCCTGCCCGTCTCCATCTACACTTTCCTCCCCAGCTTGAAACACTTTTCCTAATCTCCCAGTTTTTTTCCACAGAATGCTCAAAACTCACCTGTCAGCTCGACACCCTCAGTGAGTTTCACACCTCTGTGCTCTGACCTCACCTCAGTGTTCGGGTCATCGCTCATTTGCACATTAGCGTATCAGTAAATATCAAGGATGACAATCTACACGATGTTGCCAAGTTGCTGTTTACATCTTTTCTGCCTCGTATCTGCATATAATTTCCTGCCTTTCTGTGTTTGCTTGTTGTATCTTGACATCTGCATTACGATCCTGTTTCTCGTTACTTGTTGCCAAAACCACAAGAAAAGACAGCTGCCGGTTGTCTGTCACTGTCAAATTGGTAAATTACATATAAAAAGCATTGTCAGTACATTCTGTGCACACATCCACTAGCATCAGACAACTGGTCAGTCCTCTTTATTTTACTATTTTCGTTGCCAGGCAACATTTACTCATCTAGCTATTAGAGGCAACTTCAGCGCCTGAAGTAATGTTCTATTCTGGAGGTGCCTCAATATTCATACACAGGGGGATGAATTGATTTGAAACAGCTTTTTTATGTTCTGTTAAGAATGTTCCGCCGTTAGCTACACCTGTTTTATATTTTTTGGGGCATCTCATCTAACAACATCAAAAACAAATAAATTACATGGTGACTTCATAAGACCAAAGGGCTTAAAGAGACACTGCATGCATGAAAGTTTAGCTGTTTTTTTTTTTTCTTTGTTCACTTAAAAGGCATAGAGTAGAATGTGATTGTACTGGGATGGAGGGTTGTAGAGCTTTTTACAGCATTTTGATTTGTTAGAGAAGGAAAAGCAGGTGTGATAATGAGCCAACATGCACCAGACAGAATCAGTTAAAAAGAATTGAGTCGTCTTTCATTTAATTGCTTACACCTGTTTTTTTTTTATACCACAATATACCAAATGATGTGCTGTTAAAAAACCCTAAAAGCAGAAACGGTTTCTCTATTTGAGTCTAATATTATTAAATTCACTTATTACATTTTCTTAGATGGGTACCATTAGAGGAAAAGTAAGAGTGATCTAATACTGTTTGTTGTCCAAATTTACAAGAGTTTGCTTACACATTGCCAGCACATGGCACAATCGTTGGCTTCGTACCAAACATATGTTTTTTTGTGTCCCTGAGGAGATGAAACGCCTCCATTACGGAAGAGTCAAACTGGGCTGTGAAAGACAGAACACAAGTGTAAATCAAGGATTCTGGCTTCCTCTTGTCCTCCCCTGCACTGTGAGACTTGAAACTGCAGATCTCACAAGTCAAACACTATCTACAACAAGAAACAAACTTTATTAACTTTTTTTTTTTGTTTAGCCTGAAGTATCCAAAAACGGACAAAGAATATGCTAAACTAAAAGCAACAACAGAATAATCTTCTACTACTTTACAAACAGATGGCACTGAAACCCTGCTATCGTTTCTAACATTTGAAAGCACCAAAATAAACTCGCAATATTACCATTTCAGTGAAGAACAGCACAGCATTTTTCATTTTTTTCTAAATGCTAAAGTGCACATGAATCAAACATTGCCTCATGAAATAGTCACATTACAATATTCAGTACACGTCTGTTTAATGGCACAGCCTCAACCGTGAGCGGGCTGCAGCAGACTGAAAACGACTGGGAATACGACGTTATTAAAATTTCATTAAAGACACTTTGGTAGGGAAGCGGTTGTTGATGCCTTCACTTTCATGATCTGTCTCACAGTAAACAACTGTTGGGGGCTTCTGATGCAAACAAGATGTGCATCAGAATCTTTAGTTTTTCAGATGTCTCATTCTACTTTAGATGAAACTCGACATTCCTGGGCTCTCCAGGGTTATAATTGTGTCTCTTACTCACATATAAGCCATCATTGTACTTAACTCACATTTATATTAATATTGTCATTAATATTCACAAATTTTTAGAATTAATTATATGACTAGAGTGGGCACCTGGCTGACCTGAGTCCACCTTCTGGTCCAAACTGAACATTTTGTACAGATACAAATGGTTTCCAGATAATATATCCTTAAGGCTTTGGTGATCTTCTGACTTCTCCTCTGGCACCACCATGAGGTTGTCACCTATTTTTAAAAAAGTGTTAGCATGCTAAAGTTAGCATTCAGCACAACACACTGCTGTGTAACCTCACAAAGCCCAATCCTGGTCCTCGAGAGCCCCTATCCAGCATGTTTTAGATGTTTCCCCTCTTCCAACACATCTGATTCAAATGATCAGCTCATCATCAAGCTCTGCAGAAGCCTGATGACGATCCTGATCATGTGAATCAGGTGTGTTGGAAGAGGGAAACATCTAAAACATGCTGGATAGGGGCTCTCGAGGACCAGGATTGGACACCCCTGCATTAGCATGTCTGCAGAAACAAACTTGCTTTGACAAATACTGCAGCTACAACTTCAGATATTTGTGCTTCGTCTTTGGAGATAATATACACAAAACAGCCACAACATTACAGCCACAGGTCAGGTGAAATCAATACTGTTGATTTTGGCACCTGTTGAAAGGTGGGACAGCAAATCAACAGTTTGCTTTTCAAGTTGATGTATTGGAAGGAGAAGGGCATGTGTAAAGGGCCAGATTGTGATGTACTTTAAAAAGCAATTCAAGGAATCTATTTTTACAACTTAATTAAATGCATGGTTGCAAGACAAAAATTCAATTGTATTGATTTTCTAATTAAGTTGCAATCATTATTTTGATGGATTGGGGTTGAAATTGTGCATAATTTAAACTCAAATTTCTGCGCCAGTTGATTTAAAACTAAATTCAAGTTGAGGTAACTTGAATTGGCTTTTTAACTTTCCCCTATCTAAATAATATTGGAGTAACTTAATTTATTATTTTTTTATTTGCCAACTTAAAAACTTGAAGTATGTAACACACAAAAAAATCTTTTTTTAATAACCTGTAAGAACTAGTTAGAATAACTTCATTCTAAAAAGCAAACAACTTTTTTTATGTGACCAATTGTATAGTAAGAGATAATTAACAATGCCACTGATTGTAGATGTAAAGCTAACTCCCCTAACTCAATATAGTTTGTTGGTTGAACATAATTTCACTAGAAGATGTCTGAACTCAAAAAGACCAACACAAATGATTGTTGTGCCCAAACATTATTTTCTAGTGTGGCTAGATGATTGGGTCAAAGCATGCTCACTACACAGAGTTCAAGGTGTTGATTTGGCTTCCAAATTTCCCAGATCTACAACTGAATTTGCATCTGGAAGAACAAGCTCAATCCAGGGAGGCTCCATCTTGCAAATTCCAAGAATTAAAGGATCTGCTGCTCACGTCTTGGTGCCTGATACCACACGACACCTCCAGAGGTCTTGTGGAGTTCAGGCCTCGAAGAGTCAAACCAAGAACTTACACAACATTAGGCACGCGTTGTTTTTTCCCCCATGTTGTGGCTAATCGGTGTAATCGCGTAACGTAGTAAACAACGCTTCATTTGCCACTGTCCTCTCTTTACAGCTACAGCCAGCGTGGGTCCTCCTCAGTTCGGAGTCTCCAAAGCACGGATGACAAAGCAGGTGACCTGGAATTCATGTGCTCTTTGACTGTAGCCCAATTACCATCCAGACACCGCCGGTGAAAGGAGGACAGAGCGGGAGAAGTGTAGCTTTTAAGGTAAAAAGCCAAATGCAGGTTAGATAGCAACAGAGCCAGATATAGACAGGGGAGTGGGCTGTGGAGCTGCAGCGGTAGGGGGCTCACCGAGATGCCACTTCTCTACCCCCTCCTTTCACAACCGCTCCTTACACAAACCACTACATCATTTAATCCGTCCCTACCTCTACTCCAGTCTCACCCCCTCTACTGCCTCTTTTATGTTTAAATGGAAGCTATTAGGCTTTGAAAGACAGCAAATTAAGCTAATGGGCCTTATGCAAACGCTGCCCTTCATGGCAATTTCCAAATAATAGATTGTGAGGCCTGCACATGTTTTAACATGAGGACATTAGGATGGGATCAGACAGAGGGCAGCGCTGATATCTCACTGGATCTTACGCATTAAACACGTACACATCCCATTAACACATGCATAAAGCTTCTCTGATAAGGTTGTCTTTCTATCTAAGTGTGTGTGTGTGTGATCTACAGCAAAGGGCTGAATCAAAATCAGCTGCAGCCGAACAGAGGAAGCGACTGCCAGACCAATAATCATGCTGCAGGTGTAGGACACAGCTGACAAATGAGCAGGAAGCGTGTTGGAGAGTGTGTAGGTGTAGCCAACCACTCTCCAGAAAGGCGAACAGGCCGAGGCATAACATCCACAAAAGCTCCTCAAATGGCTGCACTCACTGATTTTTTGTACCGTGCCCACTCATGGTGCTTTATATAAGCATAATTCCCTTCGTGTGTGTCTGAGTGTGTGTTTGTGGTATGTGTTGAAGTGTCCCCCAGAGAAAACACATTAGTCATTTACACTGAGGGAAGCCATCGTCACTGTCCATCAATCTATGCAGGGAAACCCTGAAGCCCATGGCGGTGCATGGTCCAGGGAACACACACATACACACAGGCCATTACACACACACTCACTTGATAAGAGAGAGAGAGCCTAGAGATAGAAGTGACTGAGTTTCTTGTTCCCCTTTATGTCCCTGTAACATCTACCTTGCAGCACGGTGATGGATGGCTGTTACTGGCAGGGTCACGCCACCACCACAGGCAAGGACACCCAGTTGCTGTGTAATAAATAGAAAACTGGGGGTGCTGGTGTAGAAAACGAGCACCTGTGTTGTGGGCATATGTTGTGAAATTAGGAAGAAGAATGAGAGTGTGTTTACATGAGTGTACTAGGGATCGACTGATAAGTTTTTTGTCAAAGCCGATAATTAGTGTTCAAATAGGGCCGATATTTGGAACAGATATACATTAAATATTATATATTAAAAGCACGTAATAGAAGGTAACCTGTCTTTCATAACTACACTAATTCATTAATAAGGATTACTGTAACTGAATATGTACAATAGCAATAGAGGCGATGGTGTCCGAGTGTCATGTGACGCTGCCCTCTGTTTACTGTAAAGTCGATTAATTGAAATTAAACAGTTTCCTGCTGTTCTTCTCTGTTATGTTAATTTTCCACTGTTCTATCACTTTTATTGCCCACTATATCTTAAAGCATTATTTCTTATTGTGGTTTAGACACGGTTCCAGTGTAATCTGCGGCTGCCGTTAGCGTAGCACCAGCCGCTGTGAAAGAAGCAAATTTCCTGATCTGTAGCGACGGCTCGTGCTCGTGGTTCAGTTTTTTTGTCAGACGGACATGCCTGCCACTTAGAGCAGATTGCTAATATGAATCTTACTTTAGAAAGATGTTACGGGTCTGTCACAAGCCCGACAGCAAACCTCTTTGTGACAGCCTTAGCCTAGCGCTGTCAGTAAAATAAGTTCCAGTTGAAACCGACCAGTGACTTATTCTGTCGTTTTAAGTTTAAAGGGTAAACTGGGCGTGCTTGCATACGATTGTGGTGTTTATTACAACTTCTGCAGTGTCTGCTACCCCACCTTTGAAATACAGCTCAGCTTTGCAAATCGTCTGTCCTTGTCTGTAAACAGTGGCTTTCAATATTGATTGGCTATTACGTGTGACATCTAACCTATCAGACAACCAAACACTGCTCAAAACAACAGCAGGAGAAAAGGCGGCTGCATCAGAGCACATTGGATTTATTTCATTGGTTCATAAAAATAACAACGCCAATAAACTGAAAAAATGCCAAACACAGGCCCCGATAGTCCATCAAGTCAAGAATACGTCTTTGTGTTTGACCACACGGGGGTTTCTTTCAACAGCTGAGGACACTGAGGTGACAGGAGAGGTCAGGAGAAGATGGATGAGGGTCATCATGTGCAAACAGTCCAGTTATTTAAAGTGGTTTTATCCCGGGGCCCTGCATAATAAAACTGCTGCAGTTAACTGATCTGATACGTCTAAAATTTCCATTAGACCTCGGCACTGCATGCAGATTGATATGAAGCACTAGTTTAAATGTGGCAAACGGGATTCTCATTATAATAATGGATTATGGGGGAGATTCTTAAATTGCATTTCTGTCCTATGCAAAGCATGAACAGTGAAACCAAAGGACACAAAGGGGTGATTAAGAATGTGTCTTGCCATGTGCCATGAATGTTTAATAAGAGAGAACTGTTTCAGGGCTTATATGCGTAAAGGCTTCTACGAACAGGAGCTAAATAATAGATGACGTTATGCTGCGTGGTCATGACCCACTGACATGGAGACTTTGACCTTTCCTGGAGCTGCAATAGCCACATATCCAAAGAAATAGAAAAAAACTAAACAAACAGATGATACTCCCTAACCACCGGCAGCAGCACTGGTAATAGTCAGCTACTGATTTTCCATTTCAGCTGCTATGAAACTATTATGTAAACTTCAAAGCAACATCTTAGCTTCAATGTGGTCTCAAAATCAAGTTGATAATAGCCTGGCTCTCTCAGTTTATTTATACGAGTGAGTACACAGGCCTATGTGGTGTATTTCCTCTCTTTTGTCAGACATAATAAACTCATTTCAGCTTCTAAGGAGTAGTTTTTGAAGATAAGTCGTGTGAGCTGCAGAATATCTCTGTGATTACCAGCCGTGACAGTGTGATTGAAGTTGTTTTCACTTTGTGAGTGTCATCGGCTGCAGCAGGAGCTACAACAGAAAGTGGATTTGAATACTTTGGCAGGTGTTTGTATGTTTTTCTGGACAGACTTTGCCAACACAATAACGCCACAACAGTGCAAGATACAGTAACGAAACACGACAGGTGTGTAGCTGGGATCGAAATCAAGTTTGAAAATGGTAGACCAACTTTTTTCATCTAGTGATGACTTCCCTGTAGTCATCCTATTTATATTGCTGACATGTCAGCCCTCGCCATGCCCTCCTGGCAGTTATACTTGCTGTTGCTTGTTATTAACTCGTGTCTTGTCTCTCTCGTAGTTTGTGCTTTGTCCTCTCTCTCTCAGGTGTTTCTGGCTTTGGAGCTGGACAGGTCTAATCTATTTTACTTGCCCTGCCAATTTGTTCTCTTGTTCATTGTCTGATTGCTTCTGCTATCCTGTTTCCTCGCTGTCCTTCACTCTCACCCCAACCGGTCGAGGCAGACAGACGCCCTCCCTGAGCCTGCTTCTGCTGGAGGTCTCTCTCTGTTACAAGGAGGTTGTTTCTTTCCACTGTTCCAAATAAATATAACAATAAAACACATAAAATACTCTAAAATAAAGCAAAAGCCCCCCCCAAAATACAAAAATAAGTTAAAGAAGCAAGCGGCATTTGACGGGTCCTCGCTTCTTGCGGCTGAGACAGTCGGTGTGCATATGTATGTAATGTGGCTTGTACTGCGATGAAACAGGAATTTTAAGCATTTACACTTCACTTCCTGTTTCATGGCGAATGCGTATGGTTGTGACTACGCCCCAAGTTGCGTTGTGAGTGTATGCCCACCACTTCCTGTTTAATGGCGAGCCGAGGCGGCGTGTGTGGCAAGGCGTGCTGGGACTCGGAGCACACGTGTACAGTTTCAGGAAGATCAAAGTGTGTACAGGCAAGTTACACAGCACGTCCCATTTTATGGCGTTTTATGATGTTTTGACGAAATTCTACAGGCCACTATATTTTGAACATGGTTTTATGAATGAAATCCCACATTTGTTTCAATATGGCCGACTTCCTGTTGAGTTTCAGGGATGTGTTCTGGAGACTTTTTTGTGCATCTTGGCATGTTAAAGTGTGTTCGGGGGCCCTTTTGTCGTAATTTTCTAGGTGGCGCTGTTGAGCCATTTTTCTATTGAGGTATGTATTTCCCCTAATTATAACATTTTTCGCCGGGTTTGATGTGTGTGCCAAGTTTTCCTCACTGTTTGTTTGTTTGTTATCAAGATAACCTAAAAAGTTATAAATTGATTTTCATGAAATTTTCAGGAAATGTTGACAATGGCACAATGAACCCATGATTGAATTTTGGTGATGTTCTGGCTTACCATCTGGTAATTTTCTCATAAAACAGTAAATGCTGTTAGGTGTCAGTGAACTGAAACTGTGGAAGTCACCACTTGAAGGATGTGGGATAAGTCTTTTGACCCTAATTGTAACATTTTTCGCCAGGTCTGATGTGTGTGCCAAGTTTTGTGCATGTGCGAGTATCTTTAGGACCTCAAAAAGGCATCTCTTTGTCACGAATAATAATAATAATTAAAGAAACAAGCAGTTCCAGTAGGGTCTCACACCCTTTTGGGTGCTCGGACCCTAATAAAAAAGCTTGTTCAGAGGGGATCCTGTTGGGTTTTCATGTATGTTTTTGTAGACTAAAAACTTTAAACTTGTCAGATTAATTTCCAAAATACATCCAAATATTATGCTGTAATGTCCAGCAATGATGTTGATATTACTTAGGTTAAATTCCATAATTTATATTACCGTAGGGTCTTAGCTATATTATTGCATTAGATACGTTATTGTCCATAATTAATAACACTGTGGGGTATCAGCCTTCATATGTGTTATATTCAGGTAAAGCAGCATTTTATATATATCCGTCATATGTAAAGTACTCTGGCGAAATCACACCACAAATAAAACTTAAGGGTCTTAACCCATCACTTACACTTGCTACTTTCATAATGTTTTCTAGTAGAAAGCACTGGAGTAATTTGTCTTAAATGTGCCATATAAAAAACTTGTGTGTTTGGATTTTGTTTATTTGTTTGAATTTGTTTTCGCTATTTGTCTAATTTGATTTTTGATTTGTTTTAAAGCACTTTGTAACTTTGTTATCAGAAGGTGCTATACAAATAAAAGTATTTTTATTATCATTACTCATGCATTAATGTAATCATGGTTACTGAGTGGTCACCAGCATGTTGATGGATGGGACGCTTTGTGCATTGTCGATGTTTCTAAGGATTTTGAGCACATTTTATTTTCAAAAGTGGGATTCAAAGGGAATAGTCATGCCTTTAAAGTGTTTATTGGAAAATGTGCAAATATAAATGGCCATTGAATATCTCTCTTGTTGTGAAGGTCAAAATAATTTACCCACTTTGCCTTTTCTGAGGATTTTCAGTCATCCAGGTCATAGTAATCCTAAGAGATTCAGTAGAAGGCAACTGGACCTCTGTTTTTTTTGGGTTCTTGAAGATGTTTCAGTTCTCATCCAAGAGACCTCTTGAGTTCTCAAGTCAATTGCCCTCTACTGAAGCTTTAAAGACTGCTTTTCTGATGGTGGGCTTTTGCTTGTATGTCTATTGGTTCTGATCTGAGAACTCGTGACGTAGTAATGACCGCCGTGTTCCTGGCTCAGAATCTCAACGTGGTGATGAGCATCACAGATGGTGTGAACCCAAGACGGTCTCTGGTTATTAGTGTGATTAATGAGGCAATTAATCCCACTAATTAATGAGAAATTCAAGGCCACTGTTACTACGATATATGTTTTGAGTTCTAAAAGTAGTAAATAATAGTACACAGTTTGGTGCAATTATTTTTTTAGGCCTGTAAGAGTCTGTGGTGTGTTTGTTTGTTGCTGAATTCTTGGATTTCCATCTTTCAGCTAAAACTGCCAAAGACTGAAAAGTCTTCCTGCACCAAGTTTAAGTTAATAATATTATTAAAATGTAAATGCAAAACTCCAATTGCACCATCTAAGAAATTGCTTATACATAGCATTAACCGTTTATCTTGTTTTGGACCATTAATACTTACAGCTAACTGTTCGGAGGGCTTTAGTGCTGCCACTAAATTAAAAACAAAAAAAAATTCCCACAACTTTATTTAGGATCAGCTTGAGAAATGAGATCTGTAACATGTGATATCCAGTGATAGACCTCACTCAGGTTTTAGGTTCCCTGAGGAGAACAAGCAGTTATACTATACTATTGTCACTGTGCGCTCATACAGAACGAAATTTAATTTAGAGGCCACTATTTTTTCAGGAACAGCGACCACAATAGAGCTGAATGTAATGCATCTTGGAGACGTGTTCTCATTTTGGGAAGTAAAAAAAATCAATAAATTATTCACATGGCTGCAGTGAACACATGGACATCCAGAAGAGTAGCACAAGAAATTCTGGCATAATGTTGACCCAGAAATTATCACCTCACCTTACAAAACAAATACACTGTAGGAGGATAGATTGCAGTTGTTCAATTCAGTGTATTCACGGAAATCTTATTCATGGAATTCATCCAGTGCAAACATGAGGATAGGTGGAGCTGCGATGCCTCATGACAGGGTCATGACCTGGTTTTCTTTCTTATCAATTTGTACTGGGGCATGTTCACAGCTGAAGGTTAAAACAAATATCGAGGGTCGAACACAAACATTCCCACGCAATCCGAGCCCTCCGAGGGCAGTCAGTTTGAGTTAGCACGAAGGCATCTGCGGCTCCAAAGAACATTAAGTCCGATGCCACACTGGGAGAGGCCACAGCCCGTCACTGTAATGCAGTGTGAAACGTCTTCCTGCCACGCACACACTCCATGATGCCAGTTGAAGCTTATGGAACCGTCAACAGTGTTGTCGTAACAATACACAACCCAACACACTTTCATTAGCAGCGTTCTGTAACAGTAATTCATTACTGTGCTCCATTAGTTTAGGCCTATTATAGGGGTGGCAGACTTATTTATCCTCTGCTTGTTTATTTCATGGTCTCATGAGACTTGAGGGTCTGCAGGGAATAGACGAATAATGATTAAAAATCCAATTATAGTCATTAATTATTCAGATTTCTCACTCCATGTTGAAGCAGTGCATGTTTCCCCCTTTACATGGCAGCATTTCTCTATTGATAAGAAAAAGACAACTGAATGATCTGTTTGAAAACTGAATCTTTTCAAACAGATCAAGTCCACACAAATGTTCCCTGTTAGTAATGTCAACATGAATATGAGGCCAGCAGATGGTTAGCTTAGCTTAGCATAAAGACCAGAAACAGAGCTAATCTGGTTCTGTCTAAAGCTGAAACATACACCAACATTTGAAAAGCTCACTTATTTACACATGCTTTCTTATTTTTCTAATATCTATCTATTTAGGCGGCTGTGGCTCAGGTGGTAGAGCGGTTGTCCTCTGATTGTAAGGTTGGCAGTTCGATCCCCCGCCCCTCCACAGCTGAAGTGTCCTTTGGCAAGACACTGAACTGAAGTTGCTTCCAATGGCAGGCTTGCATGGCAGCTCTGTCGCCATTGGTGTATGAATGTGTTTGTGAATGAGAGACATTGTAAAGCACTTTGAGTGCCGCTAAGGTAGAAAAGCGCTATATAAGTACCATCCTGTCGACAATGACTTCTACTCTCTGTAAAACCACAACTTGTCATTGTTGCACTTCAATTTTTGCACAGATTAAACATTGTGGTAGTTAGGGACAGCTTGAGTCCCTCTTTGTGCAAAGCTAAGCTACTGGCCTTCTGGCTCCAGTTTGACAGACATGACTGTGCTGTTAATCTTCTCATCTGACTCTCAGCAAGCAATCAAACAAATCTCCCAACATGTCAAACTATTCTTTTACTGCTGTACCTTTTAAAAACAGCAATTCCAGTTTATGTTCACAGTCCTTTTCATGTGTCAGTCATGTCATTCTGGCACAAAACCCTGAAAACTGATTGACAACATAGTGGCATCTGGAACCCTTATAGGTCTGCTGGTCTTCGTATATGGACACAACAACAACAGGCGTCGCAGCAGAACAACAGCAGTCGGTCACCCGTCTGTCTTTTCAGCCAGCTTCCATGTGGACAGGCTGCTGCTGGCAGCGAGCCTATTAAATGACCATCCTCTCTTTAAGCCCCCATGATCAGAGTGTGTCAGTCAACCAGCAGTCCTCCCTCCTCCAGCAGCTTCTCAGGCTACGTACACGACTGCAGCAGGGATGAGAAGTGACAGACCACCAGAAAAGAGAGGACATAATTGGGGGGGAACTGGGAGAACGGACGGATTGTTTGTGCTCAGTGAACAGATCAGATATGTTCATTTGTCCTTGTCCAGATCTTTTAGTGCTGTTTTATTGTTTTGTTTTTTTAAAAAAGGAAAATAAAATACAGTTTGTTATTAGGTCAGTGCCCTGATTGTTTCTGGCAATTACTGATAAGTTGATAGAATCCAGTTCGGAGGCGTCAGGGGCCATTTAACTATGAGATGCACGTCCTTGAAAGCCCCCCTGATCAAATACTGAATGTAATGACTTGGAAACATCCATTACTTTGTGGCTCTCCATAACTTCAGAGCAAATGGCTCGTTGTCATCTCATCCGCTTTGATTGTTCAGTATGCATGGCACCTGTTCAACCTATTACTGTATAACACTCTCTTCTGTTTCCATTATGCTGGCAAAATAGAGAGCCAATATAACTGAACGCATTTGCTGTTTTCCCCTCTTTACCAATTATTTCAGACCCCCATGGTTGTAAATTTGCACAAGCAGTGACAATTCCTCATCTGGCCCCGTTGCTTACAGCGAAATAAACAAATACCGGTAATTTGAGCCCAGTTATACTTTGAAAATAAGTAGGAAGCAATAAATCACGATGCAGACCCCAGCGCCAAGCAAAATGAGCCACTGGGAAAGGATTTTGAACACAACCTCAGAGCAAAGGTTAATAATTTTGACAAGCTACTGTAACAGCAGCAGAATTTAACTGTGACCCCCATAAATGCACAAGTACACAGCTTTTTTATCTGAAGCAGAAGCACTTTGCAGCTTGTATTTGGATAGATAGCAAAGAGACAAGGGCCAGAAAGACAAAGTCATCAAGAGGTGGAGGTGAGTGTGATCTCTATCTCTGTTGGCATCTATTTCCTGCCTGGCTGGCCTGTCTGCCATGTCACCAGCCATCACTTCAACCCAGGCTCTTTCCATGCCAGTTGGCTCGGCGCTCTCACACTCCCCGCCACATCCAGGGAGGGGAGGCGGCGATGGGGCGTATTAGGCCGGCATCGCACATCACACGCTTGTGGTTTTTTTGCACTCCACATCACCCCACACATGCACAGATTTTTTCAGTTTACATATGAAAACAGAAGAATGCGCAAAGATGCAGAAACAAGAGAGGCAGGCATATTCACACACACACACACACACACTCCCTGTCCTCAATCTGCAGAGGGATGTGTGTGAGTTGTATAATAAAAGGTTAGTGTCTTGGGGACGCTGACCTTTAAGAAAAAAAAAAAAATCCTGTTTACACCATCTCTGAATTAAGAGCAGCTAAAGATCAAGTTATAGCAGAGGAGGGGATATCTACAGCACAGCGCATGACTGCAATAAATGTAAACTCTCATTATATATTCTGACTCCAACACTTTCCTTAGCCTTTCTTCCCCTCAGGTTCGAGCGACTTGTGGAAGCATCAAAAGGCAAAAATCTGCTGGAGCCTGCTCTAATCCTTCTTGACGCCCGCAGGCCCTCCATGTCCTTCTCATTGGCTTCATTAAAAGGATCCCTGTCCTTTCTACTTCCCTTTCACTGCCTGCTGCCTGCTCATCAACTGGGCCAATTACAAGCGGTTATCAGGAGTCAACAAGTATCTGAGAGGGGGGGGGGTCACACATGGAGCGTCCTCTTCCTTGCAGATGGAAAGTGAGAAATGTTATCTACGTGTAAGAGGCAGTGCTACGCATGCAGAGGAGGCGGCGTGCATTGTGTAACTGTATACGCCACATTGAGCATCCATAGAGCTTCATTTCTTAAACTTTTTACGCGATTGGTGGGGTTAGGGTTTCAGGTGGTAATCTAATACTCCCCTGGAGGTCCCTTGAGAAAGAAGTCTGACTAACAGCGCGAGGCAGCGAGGGAGCAAAGGGAGCTGTGTGCAAATTGAAAGTAATCCTCAGGTCTGGCCGGCAGTGCCTGCTGGATTCACATCTATTCATAATTCATCACTCAACAGCAGTGAGGTGGAGAAAGTTCTGTCTGTGTAATAAACCAAGAAGAGACATCTCTGAAAGGCGCTGATGGAATCGGGCAGATCGGCATCCGAGCTGTCGAGGGTCCCAGGTGAGAACGGCACTTGTTATTAGCGGAAAGACGGACGGGGCAGATAGCAACGAATGCGCGGCGTTCACATCATATTAGATCCTACAGCTGTCCATCCACAAAGTTCAAGAGGAGATAAGCTGACTGAGCCAGTGTCAGTCTAACAAGAAGTGTCAAAAGCCTAATTAGACAGCTGCCAAGCGTTGCTCGCTAAGACTTTTATAGCTGAGACACTGGTTTTCCTCCAATTGGAGCCATTTAAGCTTTTACCCGCGAGGGAGTATAACTGCTCAGTCCTCTGGCAAGTGCATTCACCAAACCAAATGTAAGAGACAGGAATAGCTGCTAAAGCTTAAAGCAGCAACAAGTCATGTTTTCGTCTTCTTGGGGGCAGTGGAAACAAGCTTCAACACAAACTGACATTCGGCTTTTAAATTGATCGCGTGTAGTCTTTGGTTAATTTAAATTCTGGCCCTTTAGCTGCAAAACACTTAAGCTAAACTATGATCACTTGCTACTGTAGTTGGTGAAGTTTCCATGTATGCTGTTTGATCTAAAAGAAATTAAAAGCGTCCATTGGACCCAGAGGAAATAGTAAGTGGTGTTATAATTCTCTGTGGATTCTGCGTTTTTAGAGACAGCCTTTTTACATTTTCACGCTTCATTTGATCCCTTGTTATTATAAAAACAAGTCACAGGCACTTCATTCCTTTCATCCTTGCAAACCCAGCACAACGAAATAAGTTTATCTCAGTGATATCCAAGAAATGGCACTTTTCCTGGAGCTGCATCTGTGACAAACTCCACAAAACAAATTGATTCATTCATTATTTTAAATTAGATGTGAGGCATAACTGGAGCTGAAAGTGTGACTCGCTCGTGCGACAGAAGGATGCAGATGTCCTTTAGCAGCTTGACAGTGACATTTTTGGACAAAGCAACTGCATCACTGTGACAAACAGAGAGTTTATGGACTCCAGCTTTACTGAAACAGACCTTAGAGAAAAAAAAATGGCTTCAAAAAGTTAACGCAAGTTCAGAGAAGAAGCTCTACCTCACCCTTGAGTGGGTACGCTGAAGGGGAGTCGAGGCTTCACCTTGAAGGCACATGTTCACAAGTACACAAGTTCAGTAAAATGTCCTCTAATTGAAACACGCACAGCTTGCCTGGTGACAACACATAATCTACGCTGTGGGGGTGACTTTGGTTGTCAGGGGTGTTGGCTGGTCCTGCGGCAGAACCGGCCCCCCTGAAGTTGTGACACCAGACGGACCTGAAGCTGAGGAGGAACCAGCCAAAGTGAAGACGAGGAAATAGGAGGAGTTTAGAAGGTGGAATGTGGTGTACTTCTACAAAAGCCAAAGGTAGGGTTAAAATGTAAAGAAACAACCCCAAATATTATTAAATATTATTTTGCAAAAATATGCCGTCTTGCCAAGAGTTGGCCGAGAACGTTGATACCACTCTCATGTTTGTACGGTAAATACGAAGCTACAGCGGGAAACACTCGGCCAAAAATAAATCTGCCAGCCAACACTTGGAGCTAATTAACAAGCCGCAATATATCTAGTCTGTTTAATATACAAAGGCAACAAACTGTGCTTTTTAAAAATATGATAGCAACTTCTAATTCTAAACAGAAAATACTAAAATATTAAGCCCACTAAGAGCGACAAGAAGCAGTTGAAAGCTTGCCTAGAGATTCTTCTTAAAAGTGTAAATGGAGAAGGACTATTTGATTGAAAGCCTGTTCCAAGGTTTTGGAGCTGCAGCAGAGGCATTATATCCTTTACCTACCAGCCTCAATCAGGTATCAGCAGTTGTTTTCAAGATCTAAGAAGCTGGGAGTTCGAGTGGTGATGAAATACACCCAGGCTCCCCTTGCAGACATGTACTCTTTTCCATTAATCTGACGGTATTACATTTATTTCTGCATGAGCACCCCATTTCTGTATAATTTTCAACCCAGCACAAGTCGGAACTGCATGCCATCACATTAACGGAGAGGCACACACAAGCGACAGTACGCTGAGTTCTGTGAAGCAATTTGGGGAAGATTTTTTGATTTTTTTTTTCACATTTCAGCACCAGTATTGGTCCAAAAAACATCACAGACTGTGCCAAAGACACAGTTTGCTGCCAAAACACCTTTCTCATTCACTCTGTCTTGCAATCTCATATCTATTACAAACTTGTATGTCCATAATAATAAAACTTTACCGCGATGAAGACAGAAAAGGTTATATTAATGAGACTCATGAATAATAAATGTTGTTTGTTGGAGTCTTTCCGTTTAGTTTATACCTGCAGCAACTGACAGCAGCAGGATCCATATGAGCGTCTCCAGAGCGAGAGAGATGTGCACATTTACATACAACGGCAGTAACTTCATTAATTAGCCTACTTACTGTTACGCTTCCCATGTCTAAAAAGGCCTAAATAATGCATTTGGAAACTTCCTGGAATCTTGCTGTCACCTCTAGGAAATTAAAAAGTAGCACCTAACTCCCTGTGAAACCATGAAAAGAGGTTTTTATTTATTTATTTATGTATTTTTTAACACTTTTTTGTGAATTTTCCAGTCTTCATGCCAGGCTAAGTTAACAAGCTGCCGGTGTTAGCTTCATATTAATAAAACAACAACACCTCTCCAAAAAGTTCAAACTTGTTTGTTTCAAACAGCTTGTTTCAATGTTCTGCCTTTAAAAGCGCTGGTTGGTATATTTTTGCTCGCTTTGGCAACAGCCAAGTAGCTGTTTCCACCTGTGTTGAGTATTTGTGAAACGCCCAGCTAATTGGCTACTAGCCTTAGCTTCATATTTAGCATAACAGCAACTCTCGAGCTCAAACTCTTTTCATTAATCCTTACAAAAATGTAAAAAAAAAAAAAAAAAAACCCAACCAATTACTGTTTTCTCCCTTTAAAAATATGCTACTAGTGGATTTCTGTTGTTATCTTTGGTTAAAGCCAGGTAGCTGTTTCCACCTGTGTAGACTATTTGTGAAAATCCCAGCTAATTGGCTACTAGCATTAGCGTAACAGCACCTTCCAAACTCACTAATTAACAACTTCAAATTTGTTTGTTTACTCCTTTAAACATCTAAACACACCAGAAACTGTTGCTTGGTTTATTTACTTGTCTTTTGTACAAGGCCAAGCTAACCGGCAACTAGCATTAGGTTCATATTTAGCATAAAAGCAGCACTCAAGTTCAAATTTATTTTTTTAATCTTTACAAAATAATAAAAAAGACATGTTTCCCCTTTCTCTGTTTTAAAGGACTGGCCTGTTTATTTTGCAATCTTTAGATAAAGCCAGGTAGTTGTTTCCAAATGTGAAAGGCCAAGCTAATTAGCTAGGTGCATTAGCTACATATTTAGCATACAGGCGGGAGAGTGGTGTGAACTTGTTGACAAAATTTTTAATTATTCCTTAATAAAAAAAACTTAGGTAAAAGGTTAAAATGTTTTTTTGGCAACGCTGAAGCAAACTTGCAAAAGGAAAGCACTCTTATGGAAACCAGTCAGGCAGAGAGAAAAAGTGAAGACGTACAGTAAATATTCAGATACAGTAGCTGTATCACCTCCAGAGTACTTGTTAGAGCTCGCTGCAACATGTGCATGGTCAGCTCCTCCAGGATATGCTAATTACATCTAATATCAGCTCGTGAAGTTGAAACAGGTCATGCGAAATACAACATTAAAGCCCTACATGAGCAGAAATTAGAAATATAAAGCAGCCTTTTGCCTCTGACATTCGTGACCTCTTCCTCATTTTCTTCCCTTTTTCTACTGACTCTCAACTGCACAGGCTCATTATTTTTTTACTTAAAAGGGAAGGAATCAATAGTGCTGTGTTGTTATTTGGTACCATAAGATTTCATGTAGGAACTCTCATTAAGCCGCTCCTACATTAGGGCAGGTCATCGCAGTCCATCTCAGCTGCTCATAACTAACATCTGCTTCAAAATGAGCTTTCAAAATCTCAGTTTCTGCCAATTTGGATATTCTCAATATTGTCATGCTTTCACAGTAGGCTACCCTGTGCAGGAAGATATGCATATCCGAATTTAAATGGCAGTACAAGGGGGAAACAAAAGTGCTGCTTTGAATATTTTTCCTGTTTCATTCAGAATAGGCCATTAAAGCTGGGAAGGTGTGAGAAGTCAGCATGAGTTCCTCTACTTTAATTACTATTATCTCTTTCTCTGATTGTTTTCTTTCTTCCACATGCTTTTACGTTTGAAAGAAATAAGTTGCTTGCTCCAGAAAATCCAAGCACACACATCACTCACTCCTGTCTTTCTTGTATTTCTATAATGAATACAACCAGTGATGCAAAAACAGAATGTTGTCACCTGCTAACCTGGTTTTAAAGAAAAAAAAAATCTATCAAAAAGATTGGTGACATTCCCACAGCAGTTATCTGTCATTTCTTGTCCCTGTTTTCAAAAACACAAACAACAGAATTGATTCATTTTTCAATCACATATCAGACACGAGCAAAAACAATCTTACACCGAAATGCAATTTTTTGACAAACTAGGGCACATCAAAGTCTTGTGATTCCGCATCAAGGTGAAAACAGCAATATCCACAAGTGTCCCTAACCAATAATTATCCCTGTCTGACACACATGCAGCCGGCATCGTGGCTGCCCTGGATTACAGCGTAATGATGTCCTGATGAAATGTACTGGGCGATCCAGCTCTTGTCTATGTTATGGTGTGCTGTCCATATTTCGGCTGAGCCTGTTTGTATGGCCTACTTCACTGTCCCATCCTCTAATCCTGTGCCCATGCCACACTGCCCGGTCCACTTCCCGTCTCTCCTCCGCTCGGCTTTTAATCTCGCTGCAGCCAAGACAGCGAGCTCGGAATTAGGGGCGGCTGGAGGTCGGAAACCGAAATGGCCAAACTGTAGCCGCAATTGTAAGCAACACATAAAAATACTGAAGTTAAATCTCTTCAGGGGTTTCACGTAAATGGAAAGACAAGATTTACTCTGCAGTATACACTCAATAAAAGTTGTGTGCATGTCTTGTGAGAATAGCGCGGTCTGGGATTCTGGTGTAATTATCCAATAGTGTTAATTACAGGAAGAATTCTGAGGCAATTATAGGATCTCGAGCAACAGCGCTGGCAGTGAATCTCCCCTCATGGCACAGAGATGCAGAAAGAGTCTCACAGCAGCTAATTGTTGATTAATCTTCAAACTTCGATACCACACTCAAGGCTGTGTATCCCGCGCAAATCGCTGCGGACATAATCCCTCATTTGTTAATTCGCAAATTTATTCGCTCGGTCCTTATTTCTTTGTTGTACTGTTTAAATAATGAGGGGGTGTTCTGTCTGGAAAAGCAGCTCCCGTTTATGGCTTTGAGCTATTTAAGAAGAAGTAGTAGATTCTGTATCTGTGCCACGTCTTCTGAGAGATTAGCAAAGGCAACAACAAGAAGTCAAGCGTTTGAGGAGAGGAAGAGGTGGCAGAAATAAGAGGCACGGATGAGGGTGCTGACTATGTTAAAAAAAAAAGAAACGGAGTGAACAAAAGATAGATTAGACACAAGAAAGCAGCAGAGTACGCCAAATTAAATCCTAGATAGAAAGAAAAAGACGTACAGAGATTTATTTTTTTTACAGAATGACAGATAAAAAAACAGAAAGCAGAGTTGTGGGATGGTTTTGGAAAGGTGATGAGGGATTATGCATCCTGACAGAGCCATGGAAGAAAGAGAGCCTTAGAAATGGATTTGACGAAGGCGCCGCACTTCAGAAGAACATGCTCTGTAATGTGTGTGTGTGTGTGTGTGTGTGATCGGTTGGGTAGTTGACAGCCACACTCTCTTATCTCGCTGGCGTAAATCTCAACTGAAGAGAGATTCCATCACCGAGCGTGTTGCTGCCGACGCCGCTCGTGCAACAACTCTGACTAATAGGAAAGCCTAATAGAGCACATGCATGCTGACAGTGAAATTGTAAACATGCATGCATGAATTCTGCTGAATTTGGAGGAAAAAAATAAAAACCCAAACCAAACACATGCATGCTCTGAACTGAGGGCTGTGCAGGAATAGAACCAAATGACACAGGTTGTCAGCTCCCACGACGAAGGCTTAACGAGAGAAAGCAGAAGGAAGGTGGAGGAAAGAGGAGGAGCGGCAGCAGATTGAGGATGAAGAGAGGGAGGAGAGAGTGACTCAGCTGCTCTCCCTAAAGGCCTCCAGGAGGAAGAAGGATGAAGAGGCACTAAAGAGGAAGGGTGCTCCCGCTGCTCTTGACTGTGGAAAAAAAAAAAAAACCCAAACAGGGACCTCAAATAACTCTTCAGGGAGGAAATTTACCCCAAAGCAAACAAACAAATGTCCACGATGCAAAAGCGTGAGGGATGAGCAATTTGTGTCCTTAAAGGAGATCACCATGCCACGCCATCTCGCCAAGCCGGTCGGAGGCAGATTACGACATCGTGGCCTTTTTTTATCTGGCATGCGAAGGGGGGCCTCTTTAAAGTCTCTAGGTACAGCTATAGGCGCAGAGTAATTGGGCCCTTCCTGCGCATTAAACATAGATCTGTTCTGACATCACACAAGAGCTCGGCACTGGATGTGCTGGGATGAAACAGCATTCTGGATGGAGTAAGAAGCACACACTGCACCAAACCAATATATACATGTTAAAAAAAAAAAGAAAAAAGCCCCGTCCATGCAAACAACCGCAGCTACGGTTTGACGTAGAAATTATTCAGGCTCTTTTGAAACTGTTTACTCTGGCACGCAGACGCTGCCTTCCTCATGCTGAGACAGTCGAGAGATCCATTGAAAGCGGTTCTGATGATTGTGAGACAAAAGGGAGACGCAGAGGGAGCGTAAAAAAGAGAATTCTTTGAAAGAGCGCTACGGTATGGGTGTGTACAATAAGGGACAGAGGGAAGGGAAAGCAGGGTTGTCTTTGAAAGAGAGTCTATCAGAGGGCTCTCACATAGGCTGATCCCTGATTCTGTGATCAATTTTTTTTCTTTTTTAGAAAGAGAAAAATAAATAAAAAGTACAAATAATTCATCTCAAAGCAATGACAGGCCTGTGAAGATGAGTAAAGCGGCAGCCCCATGCAACACTGTCTCTCTGCGACATTTCTGGCTCCCATGATAAATTCACAACACTTCTCCTTATGTCCAGAAGCGTCTCGTCCCCTTCACCTCAAAGCGTGGCAACAAATCAGAGAGTACACCTGTCAAATTGAGGAAATGTGACAGAAGGGGTATGAAATAGACGCCTTTGTGTACATTTGTGTGTGCGCGCAGTGGCATGGAGATTTATTTATAGCCACATAGATCTACAGATTGTGATCTATGCTGACAAACGTAACCCTATACTTCTCAGAAGCAGCACGCTGTCCGCCTCCACATATAAAAATGGTACACAGAGTGCTCCCGCTATTCTGCGAGCAGAGTATAGCCTCTATACAGTATCAGCCTAAACAACAGAGGAAAAAACTCGCCACAGCTGTGAGCGAGTTCAAAGCAAAGATCCTCGGTAGACTACTTCTGATCAAACACGCCTGACAGGCAGCTGAATCCGTACGAGAACGGGAGGAAGACGAGAGCGAGAAGGCGAAGGAGGAAGAGGAACCACAGTCTGTTAAGCACAATCACATCACACCCATTTGTCACGGTCACACACGGACATATACGGCTGCACATTCATTAGTTCGAATCATGCACAAACAAAACAAGGCAGAGATTTTTTTTTGTTGTTTTCTGAGCTTTGACATCTTTTCAAATGACAAGCAGGAAGGAAAGCTGTTGCCTAAAAATATGTTGTCCCCCCTCCTCTCTGGGGCTGCATGAAGAGACTGACTTGCATCTCACACGGTACATGGACAAACAAAACCATGCATTAGACTTCCTTTATTAGCTCGACATCATGCGAGTTAGGCACTCTATTCTAGGCTGTGTTTAAAGCGAACTGATATTGTTGCAGCAGCTAAAATGAAAATTAAAGTGAAAACACGTCTCTTTCTCGTCAAACTAAAAGGTCACTTGAAAATAGCACATCAGCTCGAATTAACATCTCCATAATTAAGTCGTGTATTACACTCTTTGTCAGCTGGCACACGGTCTTAACACCTTCAAGCTACAAGCTCAAAAGTACTAATGAACACAGTGACTAGGACAGGACACTTCTGACCTCACTGCAACCTCCACATCATTAGGCTGCATATCAAGGAGGAACAAATGTAATCCCTCTGGTGGTCAAAATCTCACATGATAAAGCAAAAGTCCCTTCGAGTGCAGTGAGCAGTTATTTAGGTGGCTGAGCAGAAAAAATGGAGAATCCAGCAAGAAGAAGAAAAAAAGCTCTTTCTAATCCAAATTTCTTCCACTGAAATCCTGCAGGGCTCTTTGCTTAAAGTGATAGTTCCACATTTTTGGGGGGGAGAAGGCTTATACGCTTTCTTGACGAGAACACAATGAGAAGACTGATTGCAGTCCACAGTAATTAAAGTATGTCGCTGGAGGCAGCTCCCGGTTAGCTTAGCATAAAGACTGGAAACAGGAAGAGACAGTTGGGTTGGTCCTTCAGTGGAAGACAACTAGACTTCTTATTTTTGGTACTTGGAGACATTTCATAGGATGTAGCCAATTCACCATTATTTATATAGCCATCAAGCTGAAGTGCTTTCCATTGGACAGAAAAGACTGGAGTATGGTATTTAGGAGACAATTTAATTGTCAACATTAAGACCCTAAAGTGTCATTTATGGTACGGTTTTACCTGAGTAAGTTAAATATTACAGTTAAAACCCCCACAAAATTATATATAACACACATTTACCTGACTAAAGTAGCTGACTGATTGGGAGTCACCCCCCAAATCAGCATCAGTGATGCTTTAACCTCACTCAAGAGTCACATGCTTCACGGTGTAAATGGCTGTAAAACTGCCAGGTGATGAATGGCTTAAGGTGTTAATGGTGGTGGAACTTTCTGGACTCAAGACTGCATGATAAGTACCTGATAAGTGGTGCTGAAGACATCCTCCTCTGTTCAGAGAAGAGGCTTACTCAGTCCTCCCTCAAACTTCCGTCTTCTCTGGTCAGAATGTGATCAATATTGTCCTCAAAGGAGTGTCTCTTATTCATTAGATGCAGGTGAACGTCCACCTGCCCGAGAATCTACACAAACATACAACTAAATTGTTCAGTGGTAAAATCTGCCAAACTTGGACACTCTGTGTAGAACTGAAAGATTTCAGGAAAATATCTAATTGCAATTTTTCCCATAGAGATTTGTACAACAGTCTTAAACATATGACACAGTAATACCACATGAGATCCTATCCTATCCTATTTTTGAGAGATTCCTCTCGTACTGGGCAGGATTGCGATTGCAACAACACATCATCAATAGGGTAAAGCTAACCTGTCTCACAACGGTCTAAACCCAGCTCACGTTCCCTATTCGTGGGTGAACAATCCAACGCCTGGTGAATTCTGCTTCACAATGATAGGAAGAGCCGACATCGAAGGATCGGCATGAATGTGTAAAACCAATCACACAACAGTTTAAGTCCTGGGTTTAACATCTATCCTAAATTGCAGGCTTGGTGATTTCCTAATTGCAATGTTTCAAACTGCAATTTTAATTTGAAATTGATTAATGGTTCCGCCTTAAGTCTAGGAAATGATTGTTCTCAGCTGAGAAGCAGTCTGACTCATAACCGTGCGTAAAGCTGCAAAAAGTGCTGATATCCAGAATTTGTGAACAATGGACGGAACCAGACGAACCATATAAACCTGTTTCCAGTCAGCTACGCTAAGCTCTGCTGGCTATAGACTTATACAATTTAAACAGTGAAGACGACTGACTTGGAATCACCCATGGACAAGGTTCAAATCCTGCAACACACTTTCTCATTTCTTGTCTCTCTGGGGAGCAAACCAAAGCGACTGTGCACATGCACGCTTGGAAAAAGAAAAAAAAACAGAACCAAAGAAGCAACAAATAAAATGAAAAGCAAGGCAATTGAAGCGAAGATAAATAGAGAGAGAAGCCTGACTGAGCAGTTCAATCTCATCCCCCTGTTCTACTGATCTCCACTTCAGGAAAATGATGTGATCAACTGATTATCTGATTTATGTTCAACGGCTGAAGAGGAGATAAAAGTCGGCTTTAGTTCTGACAGTGTGATCCACAGAGTAGACAGAGAGGAGAACTGGAGGTTACGGACTGATACGAAGATGCGAAGCGACGCGAGTCTTTAATCTTCATTTATACAGATGGTTCATTGGGATATTTAAAATAGGTTTAGCGGGTTCAGAGACCAATTTCTTAATGAGGATGACTGGAGGAGGGGAAGCACACAAAAGAGCTCCACCAGCCAAAATGCTGTAGCGCTCATGTGTGGGAATATTCATTTTTCTGCAAATCTTGATATACATGCATCATCATCACCTCCCAAACGGCAGCGGCAGATCAGCTGAGTCGAACACACTGTTAGCTGTGGACCCATTTGATGAATGATTAATTAAAACACTGACTAATACCCTGGCAGAGTGTTAATTGTGTCTGACCACAGCACATAAAGTTCTCATTAGAATTGAAGTCATTAGTAGGTTCAAGACTGAGGGGATGCTACGACAAAAAAAAAAAAATGCTACTTTTGATCAGCGAGCACTTAGAAATCAATTAGGAGAAGCCGGAGACTGGATGAGTGCATATATGCATGTCTGCTTAAAGATATACTTTAGCTACAGGCATCTGAATTTAATTAGGTATTTGGATATCATCATATAATGCCACAAAGGTTTCACGACAGAGCCAAAGGAAAAATGGAAAACAGTGAGTGTGTTGTGAGTGTGCACTTATATAATTGAAGAGAGAGCTGATCACAGAGCAATCTCATGTGCAGAGCCCCTGATATGAAAGATGTATGTTCCTTGACTCAATCCAGAGGACACAGCTGGCTTGGCAAAGTGGTTCCAAGCACAGTAAACCATGACCGCATGGCTCAGCTGCTGCAAATGTGGTTAATAACAGAGCTGGAAGGACTAAGAATCCTTCCAGCCTGTAGTAATGTTATCTCTGGAATGTGTCACTCGGCGTATACAAAGCAGAAGAGTTACATTTACGGGTGAAAGAGATAAAAAGGCTACTTTTAAAACAAACTTCAGAGAGATGGCATCTCTTACAGTCCGTCTGGGTGCTTTTTCATTTGAAGAAGCAACACATTCCTCAAAACAGCGTGAAATAAAGGAGACAAATAACTGCTGTGAGGATGAAAACAGCCCGGTGGATGTTTGGTGTTTATGATATTAGAAGCACTGAGTTGAGGTAAGGTTACGCCTTCGATTTTCTATACCTGCTTTAACCTGTGAAGGATAGATGACATGAGGTGAAAGGCAGGGCCAACACAGACAACGCTCACACTTACAGCCAGTTTAGAATCATCAATTAACCCGACATGCATGTCTTTGGACAACGGAGGGAGCATGCAGACACAGGGAGGAGATGCCAACAAGTCACAGAGCGGCCATGACCCTGAGAATCAAACCCAGGACCTTCTAGCTGCTTGCAGTGCCAATGCTGAGGACAACTTTGTTACAGATCAAGTGTCAAGGCAGATGTTGGCTGTTGCAATGATAACCTGGGCTAATAGACAGTATATAGTGCAGCAAAGGTGACATTTTCTCTGGTTGTTTGCTTCCTTTAGCTCGCAGGCCATCCGCTAATCACCGCTTGTGAGGCTGCTGCACGAGTGCTGTCTGTATCTTGTGCTGAAAAGGACAGCTAAGGACAACGCAAAGGGGCACGGCAGGATCATCACTTGCTGGAGAGAACAGTGCTGTAGAGCTGCATTAAAGATGCATTCATTTCAACACTTAGTTTGAGCCTGAAATTACCAATTAGCAGAATTAAATGTTATTTTAATTCATTTACATATATTAATACCCACAGGGCTGGAAAATCTGCAAATGTTTTTTTTTGTTTCTTCACTTGACAAATTAATCAGTAGACTGTTTCTAAACCAACAATGCAAAGTCTATGCGCTGCTGTTTAAATCATGTCCTGTGCGGTACAGATCGTGCAATCCTAAAGAAAGCCTCTGGCAGAAGCCCAGAACTCCATTTTCTCCGGCAATCTCAGTCATGATGGTCGATCCATATTGAAGAATCTTGTTTTATGGCTGTCCACTCGCGGCACTTCAAGCTGCCAGCAGCAATAGAAATACATAAAATGAAATGAGGCGGTGAGTTTGACAAGTATATAAACTCCCCAGATGCCCTGCTCGTTGTGCCATAACGCTACTCGGTGTTGGAGACGCTCAAAGACAGGCAACTTCAAAACATCAGGACACTGATATCAAAGGATTTGAAATGTTGATTTTGAACTTAGAAGCTGTTTTGCATGATTTAATTTGTGATGAGATGTAAAAAGGATTCAAGTTTATTGACAAAAAAAAAAAGCTACATCGTGTGGAGTGACTTCATGCATGAAGTAAAAGATGTAGCGCGATCTCTGATCTCCACTTAAGTGTGAAAGCACCTGCACTCATGAGATTACTTTGCTTCCCTCTTAGTACTTATGTAATGCTACGGCCGTCTCATCGCACATTATTTCATCCAGAGACCTCCGAAAACATCAAATATTCAGCATCCAAAGCACAAAAAACCCTTTTTTTCTTCACCTCATCGCTTCCTCTCTGGATCTAATCTGTGGCTCCGGTCAGACTGAGCCTGTCCAAGAAAGTCACACAGGACCTATTGTTGGTTAAATGAGCCATTTTTGTTTAGTAATAGTCTATAAAACATACAGAAAGAATCAGCGGCATTCAGAAAAGCAGGAGGTCAATTACAGAAGTGGATTACCTAAGTGATAGCTGAGGTGGGCAGCTTGGATAAGTGCTTGTACTGGATGAGGTTGGTATTATAAATAGTTTGTGCAATAAAAAAAAACAACATATGTAAGCTTGTATAGTTTTAAATTGCAGACAAATCTATTTTCTGAGAGGGCTTTTGTATTGTGCTGGGTTGATGTATTACTTTGGCTTTGCTGGCTTCAAAACACATAACAAAAGCCTCTGTAGTTACAAGTGGCTCCATTAGAGTCATAGAAACAAATGGCACCGCAGTGACAAACTGCAGCATGTGGCGCTTCATTACTGCACCCACTTACTAACTTGTCTTAGAACCTCCGCCTATTTTCTCCAGGTCAGGTTGCATAATTTTGAATAAGAAACACATCTGGCCTTGACTAAGCCTCGGTAAATAAATAAATAAAAATGAAAACAAAAGAACATTTAGAGATACGTTTTGAATATCACAGTAAGGTCATTCAGTAAAGTCATTCTTCAAGGCAGTGTTTGCCGACCAGGGACACATGTAACCGATGGGTGTTTCTGCAGCTAGCATAAAGGAATATCCAAACAGCAGAAATACTTTGTTAGATAAGTAATGAACATACAGTTCATGATTAAAATAATCATGCCGGTTCTCGTCCCGGTGAGGACACCCAGGATCTTTCTGCGTGGAGTTTGCATGTTCTCCCCGTGCAGTGTGGGTTCTCTCTGGGTTCTCCGGCTTCCTCCCACAGTCCAAAAACATGTTGAGGTTAATTGGTGATTCTAAATTGTCCGTAGGTGTGAATGTGAGTGTGCTTGGTTGTCTGTCTCTAAGTGTGGCCCTGTGATAGACTGGTGACCTGTCCAGGGTGTCCCCTGCCTTCGCCCTAAGTCAGCTGGGATAGGCTCCAGCCCCCCATGACCCTAGTGTATAGATAATGGATGGATATTGGTGGGCCAAGTGCATTGAACCGACCCCAGTGAGGATTAAGCGGTGTATAGATAATGGATGGATGGACTTTCAAGTTGGCTAATGGATAAAATGGATGAGCAAATCAGGGAAAAAACAACACCAATACAACCTGATATCAAACTAAACGTAGGTGTCTGTGTTTCCACCTGATCAGACTAAAACGCAATTCACCAAAAAACTAAACCAGGGTCTGCAGCGTTTCCTCTCATCTTGATCTTAGAGGTCCCAAAACACCCGAGCAATGCATACACTAGGTTTAAATGTACTGAATGCATTTTTAAAACAAGACATTTTTGCTTTTCATACCTCCATCTAGAAGAAACTCACATGCAGCTCAACCAGCCGATAAAAGACTCCAGCAAGACACAGCAGCTTGTGATAACAACACACACTACAGTCTCTAATCAAGCAGAAGCGAACTCTTGAAAGATTTGGGTCCAGATACGAGCTCCCCGATAATCTCGGCGCTCTCCAGTGGACCCCTCTGGAAAAGACGCTATCTGTTCTGGCTCAGTTTGAGGCGTTAACCGAAAAGTGAGCTCCTCTGATGCTTTGGGATCAAATGCGATTCCTGCTGTGACTGTGCTTCAAAGACTTCTGACCAGAGAAACAGACGAGAACAGCTATAATCCAACCTTGGCAAGTATCTACATTTTACTTAATCTAACAAAAAAGCAGTAACAGTGCAAATTAAAGTACCGTACATATTCATATATAAATTCATCATGCCTCATGTTAGAGCTGTGCACTGTCTTTATTATATAGAATAATTCTTACTCTGCTTCTTTCATGCCTCATTTGTATCTAGCTGCTGTAACATGTACATTCCCCTGGTCAGGGATCGATTAAATTATCTTAATAGGTAACATTGCTAAAGCTAACGGACACACAGTTTTACAGAATAAGCTAAAAACAGTAGATAAAAGGCTGAAACGCCCACTTTGTGCCACTAAAGTTTTAAGCAGAATAAGCGCAAATTTAAAACCATCTGTCTGTCATTAATTGTTAATTTTAAATCAATTCGGGAAGGTGCTTGGATTCGTCCGACAGAGCTGTTGGGAACCACTGCTCAGATGAATCGAGGTCAGCCAGACGCCGTCGCCGCTGCAAATGTCAAATGAAGCAATCATGTTTGGAAATAAAGAGACTTGTAAGGCCCAGATGCTCCCTAAGCTCGGCATTAAGGTTACATCCCCATCTGAACATCTATAATGGCATTACAGGAGTCTGCGAGTGGGAGGACGGCCAGCGCACACAGGCCCGCGATCCTTCCAGCTGGACATCTTAGCGACGACAGCTGCCATATCAGCGTGCCTGCAGGTATCGGACAGCCACTCACAGGAGCACTCTCTCCTTTCCCTCCAGCGCTCCTCCACCATCCAATCCCTCCCTCATTTTATTCCTTCCCCTCCGCCATAAGAGCAGCGATGCCCTCATCTCGCTGACAGCAGATGCATCTCTCCTTTAGTGCCCTCATAAATGCTCCAGAGTTGAAAACAATGAGGCCCAGTGTTAAGCTGAGGTAATGTCACTACTGAGCTCAAATGACAGCTTTATGTGCAACAGAAAGGATCAAACCGAGAAGGTAAGTGTGGGCGCAGTAATGGACAAGACTAACAGGCCTTGATTCCACAATGCACTCTGAGGGACTCATAGAGCCGTCAGCAGATATTTCATTACCGACACATAAATCTGTCAAATAAGGAGGCTAAGTGGCATCTTGGGTACCATTAAGTGCTGTTGGATAATTGCATTCAATTCAGTGCTTTAGCGGTTTTTTCCTCTTGGTTTCTAGATGGTAAATGCTCTCAACAAGCAGGTAGGCATCCATCAGTTCACACGTGGAGAAAGACAGGAACTAAACAATAGAAATCCCTTAATGTGTGCTCGATGCGATAACACAAAAAAAGCGGTGAATGGATTGCACCTGTAGCACACAAAGTCAAAGCCATGTGCGGCTCATTAACTCATTGTCTCACACGCCAACTGCAGCCTTGTTGGCCATCGCAAACATTTTAAGGTTCAGTTATTCAAGGGCACTTCAACAGGAAAAAAAAAAAAGCGGGCTGCCGGTGACTGAACAAGCACCTCCAGATCTGCAATTAGGAGACAACCTGCTTTACCTCCTGAGCCTCAAATTCCTAAAAACAAGACATGAATTTTGTGTGCCTCTTTCACCTCAGTGCAAGACATTTATACAGGAAAAAAAACCTAATTCTTCAGTCACAGCACACAAGAAGCGGGCGACACGTTGCTAGTAGTTTTGTCAGTTCATTAGAAATGTGCCAGCAATTAAAACATTAAACGCTGCACAAGCATGTGGGTCTCTACGCTGCTGTTATTGGTTTCACACTGGCCAATTAATCGGGGTTAACATGCAGTGACATTGGTGAAAATCTTTGCGAGGGCCAGTGGCAGACCACATGAATCAATACAGTGGAAGTGCTGCCTGCGGCTGAGAGATGTGGAAGTCTGGGTTTATAAACACGGTGGCCCTGGTAGTCTGAGGGGCCGAGGGCATTAGTTTGAGTCCCTCCAGGGATCGCCGTTGTATGCCTTTATTCTCAGCTGTCAACTTTCTAATAAAGGCACAAAAACACCTGACAAAACCCACAAGAAGGTTGTGGCCATCACTGAGTGTATTTCTTTCTTCCTGGTCTCTGCAATCTTTTAACTGTAACAGCCAGTTGCATGTTTTATTAATGTATGAAATCTATGAAAGAATTTCTGGGACAAGAGATAAAGCACAGTTCACGACAGACGAGGAATGAGATTAAAGCAAAAACTGCACTCAGACCATTCTTGGAATAATCATCGGATTTCCGGCAGCTGCACTAAGAACTGAACAGAGGCACTGTAAAGGCAGGAACGGAGCCGAGAGAAGGCTGAGCAAACACACCGAGGCTTAGATATGTCATGCAGACGACAGCCACCGAGCCTCTCGCCCTGAGATGACTGCAGGAATCGATCAAAGGCTGCCTTGCTCCTTCCTACCCCACGTTTAGATCATTAAAACCTAATTGAGAACTGGTTACCAAAGACACACACACACACAAAGAGTGGCTGCATGGCTGCACAAGCACCACCATCTCAAGGATGACAATAGAAAAGCACAGGCAGTGTGAGATAATAAGACCCGATGTCCATCTGAGTTAGAGAGCAAATCGATCAGCCGGGACTGCACCATAACAGAGTGAGAGGAGGCTGAGGGGATAACAGTGCGAACAGGGTGAATCTCTCGCTCATCAGGTCGTCTGTTTAGGTGACAGTTGAAAATAGCAAACTGGATGAAGAGGGGGGAAAAGACACAGGCAGCAGAGGAGAATAAACACAATGTGCGTGAATGGCTCACAGAGAGGTGTGTGAAAGTGTCACATCGCCAACCATGAGTGGGAGGGAAAAGACGGGAAGTTGACTTACCCAGGAGAACAACTTGCACAGTGCTCCTTCCACATCTATAAGCCTGGAGGTGCTCTGGTCACTGCTGGGTATCTGCTCTGGTTGGGTCTGTGCAGGAAAATGTTGCTCCTCCAGCCTCTCCAGACGCTGAGCTTCCTCCTCCTCTTCCTCCTCCTCCAGTAGCAGCAGCAGCAGCAACAGCAGCAACAGCGGCAGCAACAGCAGCTGGACTGGAATGCATTCACTCACCTTCCCTCCTCTCTGCCTCCGCTCTCCCCAGCTCTGCTGCTGAATTATCTACCGCCTCCCTAATGAAGTCCCCGGCTCTCCCCTCTCCTCTCTCCCCTCCTTTGTGCTATGAAGGCAGCAGAAGCGGCTCCTCTCCCAGCGGGCTGCCGGCTTTGTGTCTCGGAGAAGCGGTGAGGGCTGCCACCGGCGGCGGCAGGCAGCTCGGACTGATGGTGCATGAGTGTCCTGGCATTTGTGTGTGGAGTGTGGTGTGAGTGTTTGTTTGAAAGAGGACCCGGCTGCTGTTCATTGGGGCTCATCTGCGCTGTTGCCTCCCTCCCTCTCTCTCTCTCTCTCTCTCTCTCTCTCTCTGTCTCTTGCTCTCTTTTGTGCTGCATTCAGGTCCTGTGGGGGAAAACGGCTCAGAAATTCAGCCCACTTCAGTTTCCAATGAGTGAATATACTTATAATAAAATACAGCACGGCACAGTAGGAATCGTATGAAAATCCATGTGGGACAGAATGAAATATATAAAGGATTGTTACATCATAGATATGAGCTATGAATAAATACACTGAAATTCATAAGTGCCTATATATATATACATGAACTGCAGCCTTGTTATTATAAAACTAAAAATTTAAATCTTAAAAAGGGGCATCTTCCATCCACAACCTGGGAAGATCATTTTGATTAATTGTATTTTCAAATTCTGACGTTGCTCTGACTTTGACAGCAGAATAATTGCATATGAACATGTAACATAAATTATTTTCGTCATCATCATCTCATGAGGCTGGTTTGTGCTGCATTCAGGTCCTGTGGGGGGAAGCCGGCTCAGAAATTCAGTGAACTTCAGTTTTCAGTGAGTGGGTTCACTCATAATAAAATACAGTACAGCAGGAATTAGTATGGAAATCTACATGAGACATGATGAAATAAATAAGACTGTTAAAGTCTATTTTCTAGTATAATATAGACATTTGTGAGATTAATTTGTAAAATAAAACAAACATAAAGTATTAAAACCAATATTAACAGCCAAAAGCCACCAATGGAGCAGGAGTATTTGATTAAAAAGAGGAAGGCTGTTCCAAAGCTATGCTTAAGTGATCAAATTAAGGCGTTACTAAAAATCTAAACAGACTTAAAGATTTTATATTTTGAAAAAGGGGCACCTTCCTTCGCCACTTGTTTTAATTAAGTTCATTTTCAAATTTAGTGTTGTTTTGACTTTAAGTGTAAAATAAATGTATTTATACATATAACAGCTTGAGAAGTGCCAATTAATTTACAATTGAGGAGTCTGTGGGACAAAAGTTATAACATTGTTATCTTTGGTATTTGAATTAATGACACAAAAATGGAACAGATGTGTTTTTAGCCTACATTAGCAAAGAAACTACACTAGCTAGCTAATGCTGCTGCAAGGTAATGGTGCATACCAGTATTAGCTCAACCTAAAGTTGGCTAGTTTGGGTTTTAGACAGACAGAAATAATCTTTTACTGCTGGTTAGCTATTATATAACTGTATAAGATGACAGTGTACATAATTAGTCTTTCTTTACAATCAATTATGTGTAAAACTAACAATACTAATTGGTAGCATGAGCACAAGTTTTCAAGTTTATAAGTTGAGGGCTTCAACTCTTGAACTCAAGGTTGAGGAAATTTAAGTTATCAAGCCAATTCTATTAATTTAGTTCAACTTTAATTTTGTTTTAAAAACAAGTAATGCAAGAAAAAAGTTTAAATTACACACTATATTCAGCTCCCAACATTAATCAAAACTCATCAAAACAATGTTTAATTGGTTCATCTAAATCATTAAATTAGATTTCTTTAAACCTTGAAACCATTTCCTTAACTGATGCTAACGGTGTGTACTTTGACACTTTCAAATATAATTTTAAAAAAAGTTTTTTTGTTCAAACAAATGGATAACCAACATAATCATCATAAAACCACAGAGGCTTATTTTGAACTGCCAAAAACACTGCAGTATAATACTTCATATTACTGCATGAAAGTCTTCAGGAGAATCTAATCTAATTTAAGGGAGAGGAAGAAAAGTAGAGTGAGACAATCAAATTCCAAAGCAGAAAGCCATGAAAAGTGACAAATGATCCTATCGTTGACATCTTTTAGTACCAGCACACCAACGATCTGGGAACAGGTTAAAGCTGAAGACAAATAGATTCTGAAAATGAGCTTCTTCTACCAACCTATAACTTAACAGGCCATAGAGTGATTCATGCATTTTGTCTGTTGAAACAAATAGAAAGAAGGCTGAATCGATTAGCTGAGCATCCACCAAAATATTCACCCAGTTTTAGAGGATAAAAAAAAGGAGAGGCATCTTTTTCAGAAACATTAGCAGATGCAGGAGTGGTATCTTTATTTCCAGTAAAGCAAGCTGACCGGCTATAGCTGCTGTTTGTGTAACAAGTGTGTTATTACAGGTATTGTAGTGTTTTTTTCATATTTCATTCTTAGTTTTTTGAAGAAACCGTGGAGGACATTACACTTCTGCTTGTGCCTGAGCAACTGAATGAGGACACCGTTACGAATACAACCACTGGAAACGCTTTTAATATTAACAAAGCACAAACTGTAGCCTCCCGCAAGAACAGAACAGCCACGCTTGGACAGGTTTCCTTAAACTACATCATTTAAATCCAACCACATAGCAAGATATTTGTACTCCAGAACTCTTTCAATACTCCATCCACTCCGAGAGGTGACACGCAAACTGTCATCCGCAATATCTCTGTCTCTGGAGAAGAGCGTATATTTATATGATAACAAGGAAAAGGCTTCTCTCTCTATGTGTGTGGATGCGGAGATGGAGGAAAGCAGCAGGGGGATTGCAACGGAAATAGCTTCACTGAAACAGATTTTTATCAAGAATTTCATGTCAGAGGCCACTTTTATCTACATCTGTCAGCGCCACTCCACAACACTCTTAAGGCAAAACACGAAGCTCAGGCGAGTGGTGTGAAAGAATATTTCTGTTCAGACTGAGGTCCTGCTGCAAAAAATCTGAACTGCATCTGACTTAGGACCACATATGGAAGTGGCACCAATTAGAATGGAAAAGATCGGTTTCCGTGTGAGTTGTGCTCAATGGTGTGAACTTATATAGCAGCGATTTGTTTCTCATTCAACCAATCACACATTTACACACCAGTGGCGACAGACCTACAATAGAGGATGCTTTACTACCACTGGGTGCAACTTGGGACTCAGTGTCTTGCACAAGGACACTTTGGCATGTGGAAGGCAGGGGATCGAACCACCAACCTTAAGACCGGAGTTGAACCAAAGTGCTATGCAGTTATAAAAAACAACCTGTAAGACACAAACACAATGACTGCAAGACGAATCTGAATAAAAACACAATAAAATACAGTAAAACAAAAGATACAACACATTAAAAGATGAAGTCATGGTGTCAAGCCCTACCTGGATGACATGCCAAATAGATGTAAAGATGTGAGTCTTTGATCACCTGTATTTTTGTGTGTAGATCTTGGAACATCTAAAAGCAACTGTTTGGTCAATGCTCTATGAGAGAACTTCAAAAAGTTCTCGGCCTCACCAAAAAAATGGCACAAAAAAAAAAAAAAACAGCATTATTTTTCAGCATAGTCTCCTCCAACTTCAATGCACTTGGCCCACCAATATCCATCCATCCATTATCTATACACCGCTTAATCCTCACTGGGATCACGGGGGGCTTACCCAGGCCTATCCCAGCTGACTCAGGGTGAAGGCAGGTTCACCTAGACAGGTCACCAGTCTATCACAGGGCTACACTTAGAGACAGACAACCAAGCACACTCACATTCACACCTACAGACAATTTAGAATCACCAATTAACCTCAGCATGTTTTTGGACTGTGGGAGGAAGCCGCAGAACCTGTAGATCATGCAAACTCCACGCAGAAAGATCCCCGGTGTCCTCACCGGGATGCAAACTGGCGACCTTCTAGCTGCGAGGCAACTGTGCTAACCACTGCTCCACCTTGCACCTCCACCAATGTTCAAGCTCTGCTAAACCTTTGTGGAAGAAAGTCAAATCTTGAGCCTCTAGATTCTCCTCAACAACATGTACAACCTCAGATGAAAAATGTGCTGCTTGTGGATCCGTAACAGGACAAGCCATAAAGAGACATTTTAAACAGCCTATAATAAATCAGCTCAACTTGAAGAAACGTTAAAAACTATAAATTTATGACCAAAAAATACATATAACTGTCCAGATACACATTTCCTAAATTGCAAATTAGATAAAACAGCTATAATTGATTATTATGACATTATTATACAAAATGACACTATTTTTTAGAGCCAGAAACTTTAAAAAGAGAAAGAATCAACAGCTCTTGAGCTACTTTTCTGTGGCGTGCCATTTCACAGGAAGACTTAAAATTGTAGCTTAAAGGTCCCTTTTTTTTTTTTTTTTTTTTTAAACTCAGGGACATTTTAGCTGAACTGTTTACATGTACTTATATTATCTAAAATCATTGACTAGGAGGGTGTTGTAAATTTGGATTACTGTTTATTTTCTGTTTTGGAAAAAAAAAGAAAAAGTCACGACTTCATCATCACTCTGAAATTGAAGACCATGCAATTAGGATTTCAGTTTAGGACGCAGAAGTCAGACGGTGAGGTTCAGGTGAGTGAGGCTAATGGAGGACACACTGTCCCGGAGCAGCAGCACATCAAGTCCTCCTCTCGCTTTTTTTCTTTGATTGCTTCACACAAATGAGTTTCTGTGGACAGCCATAGTAGGCCTTATAGCAGGGGTGCCCAATCCTGGTCCTCGAGAGCCCCTATCCAGCATGTTTTAGATGTTTCTATCTTCCAACACACCTGATTCACATGATCAGGATCATTGTCAGGCTTCTGCAGAGCTTGATGATGAGCTGATCGTTTGAATCAGGTGTGTTGGAAGAGGGAAACATCTAAAACATGCTGGATAGGGGCTCTCGAGGACCAGGATTGGGCACCCCTGCTTTATAGTATACAGACGGGATACAGTGGGCTTCACCTCTTGTTTCCAGGTGAGGCAGAGAACTTTTTGAAGTATCTTCATAACTACGCTATGAAAATCTCTCCTAGATTTTCATGTAACCTGTATGGCTTAAGGTTCTCGCTCCAGAACACAAAAACGACCTGGAGATCAAACCACAAACTCTGCAGGTAACCACCAACCTACTTTTCCCAACAGAGCAACAGCTGCAACACTGCTGAGCTCCAGTGACAGAAGGACGGTGCACCAGGCGGTTAAAACAGTAAAGGTTTAAGGGAACTATTGTATTTTGTGATGAGTGCAGAATGAAGATCTTTAAATCTCAACAGGACTGATGCCGAAACACGATGTTGTACATCTCTGAAAAGAAATGACAAATGAAAGTCGGTCATAATGTACCTGTGCCAGGAAATGTTGTGCAACACAGTGAACTGTTACAAATAGTTGTTTTTAGCCTTCATTCTGTCTGAGAAAATAAATTATTCCTGCTCTGTTGCTCTGTTATCCAACATATTATTTGGAAAAAAAAAAAAAGTATTGACGTATTATCTGACACACAAGATGCATCACTGAATCACATCACCACGTTATGTAGGTCTCAACTATAAAAGATGTAGAGCTATATTTACAGTTTTAAGCTGCTTGGGCGCCTCTCCCACCCCATTCATTCCTAACTGAAACACTGGGAGACCCATTTTACTATTTAATGCACCCGGATGCCGACAAGACTTGCATTCTTCCTTCAGGCGTCCTCACACATCTTTTACATTTCACTGCCGCCTTTTAACAGAGCATAAATCGGAGCCCGAGGCGGTGCAGGAGTGTCATATCCAGGTGAAAATGGAGGCTGTGCCATGTTTCATTCTATCTGCAGACTGCATTGCTGTCCTCAAAAGGCACAACGGGGGCTTTTCCTATGCCGGCTTCATCTGCGCTGCAGTCTCTGTGCATGTGTGGGCTCTGAATGCTGCTATTCAGACTGTACTGTGGGAAACAGAAAGAATACATGGGAGGTTTTTGTTGCCGGATCTGAACGTGGACATTGCATTTTTAAAGGCAGAACCTCTGTGGCACAGCAGCCTGTAGTACAGTGACCTTCATGAATGTCATTTCTCCCCATACTCATTTCCTTGGGAAGCTTACGGTAACCAAGCTTTGATGTGAGGTGGAGGATACTGTGTCACTTGGCTGAGCGCTCTGTAGCAGCTTTGCCATAATCACGGCACAGTAATAATCACCTCCCACATGCTTTATACCTCGGGGCACTCGTGAAATCAAGTCTGCTCCGGGTTTCGGGGGGCTTTTCTGGCTGAATATTTTCTGACAGTTTCTGCCGTACTCGAGTATTGAGGGGGTGAGTGTTGATAAATACGCTATACATAAAACATGAAGGCAATGTACCTGCCTGCTGTGCAGGTTGAAATGGCTGCACATCAGCTCGAGGACTTTACTCTCATTTGTCAAATTGAAAGGACTGCTTACCCTCTCCTTCTCTGTGCAGGTGTGAGCGGCTGAGCTGCCAGAAAATCACAGTCATGGTCCTGGAAACCAAACTGTGCTATAAAGACATAAAGCAATTTAATACATCGATATACAGTGAATTATATGCTTGTGTACAGTTTTGGAGTAACAGTCAGTAGTTTTACTTTACTCTCTAAAGGAAATATCTAAAGAACAAAAATATAAGTGAATATTTAAACCTGTGCATTACGAACACTTTACAAAATCAATTTTACTACTCATGGAAGAATCTGTGCACTACCATTGATACGTCACTTCCACACTGACAGATAATAGGCTCTGCTATATTCAGTCTTGCTACACTCCAGGACAAACTATTCACGAGTTATTTTTTTCGCGTTCTGGTTTTCCAAATCCTGTGCTTCCATTTTCCTCCGAGCAGATATGGTTGCTCTGACCTCTGCCCTCTGGTTTCACTGGCACACTAAAAAAATAATGTTTGGATTCACCGAAGAATGAATGAATGAATGAATGAATGAATGAATGAATGAATGAATGAATGAATGAATTTGAATCAATTAAAAATAATTGAAAAGTTTGCATCAATCTTTTTGAGTTCTGACAGTCTCTAATGAAATTTCAACTAACAAACTTCATAGAGTTATGAGAATGAGCCTTTCCTAGTATTTTCAGTTCTCATTTACTGAATGATTGGGAGCATAAACACAAGTCTGTTAATGGATTACCATCAAAAACTTCTCACATTATGTAAAAGCTATTGTTGTGTGTTGTCTACTTAATTACCATAATTATGAATACAAGTTAAGTTGAAAACCATTTAAAAAGTCAGGTACCATTTTCTTCTTTAGTTTTTCTTTTTAACTTCAAACTTTTTTTTTTTTTTTTACCTTCAATAGTGCATTTCAACACATGATATTTAAATCTTGAAAGTAAAACACCAATTTATATCGTCCCACAAATTATAAAAACTTCTCTCTGGCTGAGCAGATTTGTCCAATAAAACGTCATCATTCATCTCCACTATTAAAATACCGTTAAATTCATTGCTGTCTGAAACTGTCGAGTCATGTTTAGCAGGTCGGGCAGAGGACTTGAACTCCTGAACTCAGTGTGAAGAAAAATACAATTTACAGGCTTTTTTTTTTTTTTTTTTTTAACTTACTACAACTTGAATTTAGTTTTCTATCAACAAAGACAGAAAATTGAGTTTAAATTATGCACAATATTAAGATGATGCAACAACCAACCAGGGTAGATATTTTTTTGTTCGAAAAACGTTCTGAGAAAGTTCTCATCAAGTTTTCTTTTGGTTCCTAAAGTGTACTTCTTAAAGGTAGAATAAAGTTCTCTGAAGACATCCTAAAATGTTTTTTTTTTTATAATGCGCTCAGAAGAACCTCCCTACGATGGTGTGTAACAAAACAGTAGAAGAAACAACAACATTTGTTATTGTATGACATTAACAGAACATTCTGTCATCTGTAGCCTTGATAACATCTTCAAAACATTTTTTGAATGTTGGGTTCTTCTTTTGTTTTCATGGAACATAATCTGGCAACATCCTCCAAATACTCTCTGAATGTTCAACCTTCTTTCAACCTCAGAGAAACAATATTTGAAATCATAAATATTCTTAAAATCTTCTTTCAACAACAGATTCAAATGTTCTTTTTCAAACATTATTAGGATTGATAGGTAAGTTGACCCAGCCGAGGAATAAAAATAACTTAGGCAGCTTGAAAGCTTCATCCAAAGCAGTAAATCAGAGTTTTTATCTTGCAATTATGCTACTTTTTAGAGTGTAGTCAACCCTGCAACCCTGGAACTAAGTCTCCCAGTACACCTCTCCAAACCAGTCCCACTCCTCAGCCCTAGAAACCAGCTCCTCTCCAGTTTGGCTTCCTCAGACTAGCTCTGCCTCGAGGACTCTGTTCTTCCTGGTTCCACTGAATTGACCCACTGCTCCGTTGCGTTCAGCTTCATGGCCGGTGTGAGCTGCAGCCTGATCCTCCCCCTTCAGCCTGCACATCCACATCCAGCTCCAACAAATCACCTTTTACATTCTGCCCGTAAGCATCATGTAGCTTCACCAACGCTGACTGAGAGACGCAGTAACAATGTTTGCTTAACAACATCACAAATCGGAGCCTTAGAATTACTATCAAGCTGTATCAACAATTGTTAGAGTTTAAACAAAAAGGGGAAAATGCATTCTGAGCCACAAAGAAAGCTGTTATTTACTGAGGCAGTATTTCTCTCAGCTTTAAACATCCACGACCACAGTTCACCTTGACTGAAGGCCGCGAGCAAAAAAAAACTCACCAAGATTCATATCATTAAAACTCACACACGCATACAAACAACAAGCTAATGACCTTGGGCAAATTAAAGCAGTTTTGCCCATTAATGCACTCCCACTCACTCCAAACTAAACACATAAAGTGGAAAAGTGCAGCTTTCGGTGAATGGAGGACAGAGAAAAGCGCAGCAGTGGGATGTGGACCTCACATACTTAACGCTTCCTGAAATGCAAAGTAGGCGTATAAAAATATACACACTTATTTATTCATATTCGGTTTAGCCATTAGTTTTGCAACTATTTGAAGAAGTTTAGATTCTGACCTGATGCCACCATGAAAAGATAAACAATCACTGAAGAGATTTTAACATTTATCCTTAAAGGGCGATATGAATGTCAAAAGATGAGCAAGTCTGCAGGATTCATGGATGGAACCAGAAAGTAAATGTCTGACGCTGGTTGAGATGTTTCAGTCTGAATCAAAGTGCTGGACCACCAGACCCACACTGCCAACATCCCAAGAGAAGCTAAAAGCAAATATCAGAGACAAGCCAGACAAAAATTTACATACTTTATACTGTAAAATTTTCTCCTTACAGGGAGCCATATTTTCACTCAATAGGTGAGAACATCCATCCATCCATTATCTATACACCACTTAATCCTCACTAGGGTCA
>NW_007577830.1:273496-289148 GCF_000690725.1 Stegastes partitus
TCACACCTACAGACAATTTAGAATCACCAATTAACCTCAACATGTTTTTGGACTGTGTGGGAGGAAGCCAGAGAACCCACGCTGCTCGGGGAGAACATGCAAACTCCACGCAGAAAGATCCCGGTGCCCCCACTGGGACGCGAACTGGTGACCTTCTTGCTGCGAGGTGACGGTGCTACCTACTGCACCCCCTTGCAGCCCCGGGTAAGAACATACACACTGTAAAAAAAATAAAAAAATAAATCTCTTGCAAAACACTGAAAATCTGGCAGCAAGAGTGAAAGAAAAACAATGTTGGAAAAACAGCAAAATCAGCAAATATCTGGAAAGTAGGGATATTTTTAAGCAATATGACTGTAATTTTATAGTCATATTGTGAAAGAATACATTAGTATTGGATTTTTGATGTGGAAATTATGAACAGTGTTGATTTACCTTTTGTAAAAATACAGACGTTGATGTGTACGTTATTTACAGCTTTGGCTTTTTTTAGTCCTTAAGATTCAGTTTTTTTACTTTCAAATAGCAAATATTTGTAAAGTAGCAGAAGTTCTTGTTGATTTTAATACAGTAAGACATTTTACAGCCTAATGTTGTAGAATAACTCATTTCCATTTACAAATATACAAATTCTGTGGTGGACAGATATACAGTTACCTAGTCAATGAAACATTTTTTCTGTGATTTTACCAGTTAATATCTGTAATTTTCCAAAACAGGCAAAATCAGTACATTTCACAGTAAATTTTTAGAAATTACCGTTAAAAACTGATGGAAAAAAAAGTATTTTTCCTGCAGTGTAGCACAAAAGAAGAATTACACTGAATATTGGCAATCAGTAAGAACAGTTTTTTAAAAAATACAAATTTTTGATCGTTATTGTACAAAAATTATTTACCATTATACATATTTTTACTTTTATATAATGGCAAATATTTGTTAAGATACCAATATGTTTTGTTGATTTTAATACGGTGACATTTTTACAGTCAAACATTGCAGAAGAACACATTACCACTTATAGAAATACACTTTTTTTGATGTGGACATTACTGACAGTTTTGGTCAGATTTTTTCTGATTGACTCATGTATGAAAGAAAAAAAAATCTGTAAGTTTCTAAAACTGTGAAAATCTGTAAACTTCATAATAAATAGTTTTTTTGCTAATATTTTTTTTCTTTCCTGTGCAGCAAAAAGTAATTACTCTGATAATCAGTATTTGGTAATAACAGTTTAAAAGTATTTACAATTTCTCTATCCTTAAAAAACATATTTTTACTTTTAAATAATGGCAAATATCTGTAATATAACACAAGGTATTGCTGATTTTAATAGATCAAAAGTTTACTGTTGTTAAGTTATAGAAGAACGAATTTAAATTTATAAAAATACAGATTTTAATGTGAACATTATTGTCACTGTTGGCCTGTTTATGGTTGACTAGTAAATAAAACTTTAGTGATTTTATTAGTAGTTTAGTCTACAAAACAGGAAATAAATAAATTGTTTATTAAATACAATTTAAACTTTTTCAAAAGGGGGTTTGTTTGTTGTTGTTGTTTTTTACAGTGCAGCACAAAATAACAAACAGGATATTGTAAACAGTACTCGTGGTGCAGTACAGGACTGATGAGTGTGTATGAGGCATCATACTTGTGCTCATCCATGTGTGTCATTACCAGCTTTGCATGCACACCAGTACGTGTTCAGGAGTTTTGTCCTGCAGCCGTACAGTGAGTGCCGTGCTGAGCCCATCTGGCCTCCGGCTGCTGTGTAGCCGGATAGCCAAGCCTCAGCTACCGCCGTGACACTGACGAGAGGAGCAGCCGCACTGTTACAGTAGCTGCATCTGCGAGTGTGAGAGTAGCCATGCGAGCACAGCGTCAGACCTTCAGTGCAGCTGTGAAAAGGGCTGCATGAGTAATCGCTGCTGCTCCGCTTGTCTCTTTGCCTCGGACTCCCCGCGGGTGAGTCGAGCTCAGAGGTGGCACATGTACTTCACTAGCAGCGCAGACGTAGAGTGAATTCATCACACTATCGGCATGAATGTGCACAAATTCACACGCAGACAAACAAACAAACAAACAAAAAAAAAAACGTGGCAGGAAAAAGCACTTGTCCCTGCTGGTGCGAGCTGCTGACATCTCCTCTGTTCTACATGAGGTGTGATTAGATGGACAGATGTGAGGACAGCGATGACAGAAACCGAATAAAAATGCTGCAAAAATGACACCAGAACCAACAGAATAGAAGCTTAGAGCAGATGAGACATGAAGGAAATTTTGTGACTTAATCAGAAACCATTGCAGATTCTAAATCAATAACAGGATGAGAAATAAGTGTGAAAATTTTAGGTTTCTATCTTTTTTCTTCAATGTGCGAAAAAAAATGTGCTAAAATTGGGTTGACACTTTTTTTTTTTGAATGATCTCATAAAGCACTTGAGATGTCAATCTAAAATTTGACAGCATTTTAGACATCCATAATTCATGATAAAATAAATAGATCCACCAGGAGGCTCTTGATGATTTGAGATGAGAAAACCTTTATTTTTTTTCAGAATCGATTTCTAGTTTGAGCATGTATGGCTGGATTACCGTAATGTCTGGACTATAAGCTGCTGCTTTTTTACACGCTTTGAACACTGCAGCTTAAACAATGATGCAGCTAATTTATGGCTTATTATGAATTTGCCTCGAGACGAAAGCGACATTCAGAGCAACAATGAAAGAGAGACTGAGGAAGTGTGTGACGAAGGCTGTTCAATTCCAACAGTGAAGAAGCGGACTTTCGTGGTTTTAGTGCGCAGGAGAAGGATGAAGATCGCGATCAATGACTTTTCATGGTAGGGTGCTGTATTTTTTATTTTTTTACATTTTATGTTACAGGCATTGTTCGGAAAGAAGGCATTTACAGTATGTATTTGTGTATGTTACTGGTACGTATTTAATTAAAAGTTTAAAACATCTTTCTGTATAAACATCTCATGTTACAACGTGGACACCTGCAACTTATAGACAAGTGCGGCCTATACATTTACAATTTTGTTTTTCTCTTTAAAGCTAGTGGGTGCGGCTTACATTCAGGTGCGCTCAATAGTCCGGAAATTACGGTACTCTAACATTAACTTGCCATTATGTCACATGGAGTATTTTCACAGTGTTCCCACCAAACGCCCGACGTAATTCAGACGTTATTTTTTGGGCTAAATCTGGACAGTCCGTCATAGCTTTGATTTAGCCCAAATATAGTCGTTGGAATTGGGTTGCGTTTGGACCGTCCAATTTTGTCCCATAGCTAGCTAGCTAGCTATTTCTATCTACACAAGTCAGATAACATAAACAGGAATGAATGTGTGTGAATGAATAACTGACAGTGTAAAGAGTCTTTGAGTGTCTAGAAAAGCGCTAAAAAAACCAGATCATTATTATTGTTATGATTATAAAAAGCCAGATCGAACCTTTTCAGTGGGAGGGACTACAGTACCCATAATGCAATGCAAGGTGATAAAGAAACATGTTAATAGAGACGTCCTTTCAACTACTTGAAAAAGTCGGCTTTTCATGTTTCAACCAAATTTTGACGTAGTTTAGACGTATGGCAAAGACGTCTTTTCAACTTTTTTTTGCTGGGTGGGTTGGAACAGAGTTGTAGGTGAGCTGGTGTGCTCGAGATTCATAGAGCTGCACATTCTAAAGGAAGCAACAGTATAGCATTAGATTTTAAGACAGAAAGGGAACATTTTCATAGACAAAACTTCTGAATGTGCAATTTTCATACAGAGAATTTTAGAAGTTTAATCAACAACTGCAGAGGGAGTTTAATATTTATCTGTAAAGCTGCATCTTTGTCTTTGTTTTACACTTTCAGCCTCTGATTTATTGTCCCCCCCGCCTTCCTGGTCACTGCATTACACGGGCTCAGGCTTTTTTGACTTTTCTTTAAAATGTGATGTGGTGAATTAAAATAAGGACGTCCATGCTGTAGCCATGCAGAGGCAGGATGAGTAATACGCCGGCGTTCCAGTGTTTGTGTGCGTAGGCTGGACGGTCCCACACCCGCAGGCTTGGACAAAGGTTGGTGACTCACCAGAGCTCAGCTGAAGCAGGAAAGAAAAACAAAGTGATATAGAGAAGGAAAGGCACAGGACTGGATTAGTGGTGGCTCTGAGGAGGAGAGAGGAGAACGGGAAAGGAAGGATGGAGGTCTTCAGGGAGTTAAAAAAAAACCCAAAGGGAGCTGGAAAATGTGCGAGGAGAGAGTAGAGAGAGAGAGAAGGAGGCAAAGAGGAGACGTCTGCTTCCCCCTGAAGATTGACCTATGGGGAGCGAGGATGAAGGAGTAAATAAAGAAAAGAGAGACCGAAAGGGGAGGATGAGCAGCACCCACTGGGACTCTAAAGGAAGCCGCAAGGAGAAAGAGAGGAGACAGCTTGGAGGAACCCTGGAGACTGCAGACACACACTGAAATTCCTCTTGGATGTGGGCAGGAGACCATATTTGCTCGAGTAAATACTGAGACAACCGGGAGGCTCTGTGAATGTGTGTGTGTGTCTGATTACACACTCTCCTTTCTTACAACAGTGTTTACATAAACAGGAACCGGGGACCGCAGTGGCTCTGGGCCTCGAGCAGCTTCTGACGTCTCGCATCACGTCAGAAGCTGTTTCACAAAGCGTCGCAGTCAGAAGTAGAAAGGTTCGCAGCTTAACTGTTTCCACCGGGAATACCCGGTGATTAACTTCCTCTGCTTTCTGCTCTGTGGAACATCCTCCTAAAGGCACTCTGTGGAGTTGTTGACCTCTGGCAGAGTTTTGATATTGGGAGTGGTGAATATCAACAGATTGTGGGGATGTAAGTTCATTTAAGGTACAGAAGAAGACACTGATTACAGTTCCTATAAAACATACTCACTCCCTTTGAAAGTTTTTAACATTGAATTATGGTCAATTTAACTTGGCTTTTTTTTTTTTGGCAATTTACAAAAAATACTCTTTCGTGTCAAAGTGAAAACAGATTTCTATAAAGTCAATTAATTCAAATTATAAAATGTAAAATAAGTGTATTTATTGGCCTAATCCAACACCAGTGCAGCCAGTTGTTGCTTGAAGTCACACATTTAGTAAAGTGGAGATCATCTGAGTGCAGTGAATGAGTCTCATGTGATTGTAGGATAAAGACTCTGGAAGGCCCAGTCACTGGTGGATCAGTACTCCTGGATATAACTACACCATGAAGGGTATTTAAAGGCACAAGTCAGGGTGTGGATAAAGGAAAATTTCGCTGAATATCCCTTAGAGGGCAGTTAAAGCGATCATCAAGAAATGAAAGGATTACAGCACAAATTTGTCTCAAAACTGAGGGATGATGTAAGAGAGAGACTCATGATGGAGGCCACCAAGACATCCATGACTCCCCTTACAAGCCTCAGTGGCATAAATGGAAAAGACATGCATGCAATAACTGTTGGTTGTTCTTCACCAGTCAAAGTTTCATGGGAGCGTGGTGAAGAGAAAGCCACCAATGAAAAAGAAGCTTATATTAAATTTCGACAAAAGAGACCCAGAAAGCATGTGAAAGACTCTGAAGTCAACTAGAAGAAGATTCTTTGGTGTGATGAGACCAAACTTGAGCATTTTAGCCATCAGAGGAGACACGAAGTTTGGTGGGAAAGGAACAAGAGATCTGTCAAGAGCAAGTTATCCTCAAAAACTGAGTGATTGTGCACAAAGAGACTCATGAGGGAGGCCACCAAGACACCCATGACTCCCTTTACAAGCTTCCATGGCTGAGATGGGAAATACTGAGCATACAACAACTGCTGGTTGTTCTCCACCAGTCAAAGCTTTATGTGAGACTGCAACAAAGAGAAAGCCATTGTTGAAAAAGATGCTTATATTAAATTTCGTCAAAAGTTCCACAGAAAGCGTGTAGGAGACTCTGAAGTCAACTGGAAGAAAGTTCTTTGTGTGATGAGACCAACGTTGAGCCTTTTAGCCATCAGAGTAGATGCTAAGGTTGGTGGACAAGGAATAGGAGTACATATAAATCTGTCAAGATCAAGTTGTCCTCAGAAACTAAGTGACTGCAAGAAAGAGACGAGTGAGGGAAGCCACCAAGACACCTATGAGTCCTCCAAATGATCTATTATTTAATGTTGAGAAGCAATGAAGGAGAAAACTTTGAAGGGGAATGAATATTTTTTATAGGCACTGTAAACTCCTGAAAAGCTCACCCCTCCCCACTTACTGCAGCTCGAGCACACCAGCTCACCTACGAAACTGCTCAAACACTGTGAAACTACTCTGTGCTACACAATGGAAAGTTGGAACACTGGAGTGTGTTCGAATCGCAAACAGAGGATTCTTCTGAAGACGAATAGCGACACAGAAAGTCCAGCCCTGCAAGTTGGTTCTTGAAGTTTGTTAAAGTCTGAAATCCGTGTTTCTGAAACAGTCGTCTGATTGCGTATTTCACTCATTATGTGTCTTCCAGCATGTAAACAACACCACATGGTCACGTTAACGAGACAAAATGTGCTTTTCACTTGAGGGTAATCTAATGCTCACGTGACCACATGTAAAGTGAAGAAATAATTGGTCATTTTAATAATTCCTCATGTCAATATGAGCCCCGAGGCGATCACTTCTTAACTAGTAAAAGAGGGGAGAGGAGGAATATTCAGTTGTGTGGAGGATTATAGGACAAAATACTACCGAACACTGGGATACGCTTTTGCACAAAGATGCAGACACTGGGTTTGAGCGACAAACCAAATGTATAAAAGAAATGTGTCTGCTTTAAACTTAGCATCGTAAACTGCAATCAATTCTCAATTTTAGAATAAAAACTTGCAAAATGTAGATAGGAGAAGAAAACAGGACTGTGAATCAAAGCAGCATTTGTAAGCAGCTACAACTTTATATTTACCATAAACTGGCCTATTTGGAAGCTCCAATTTTGGAATCGATGGATTTTTTTTTTCTTTGTGTCTTTATTTTAAAAAGTTTCTTAAAGTTTGACTTGCATTGGAACAAAAAAAATCTATGTAAACTCAGAGCATCTGGAGCATTTCAGATATAGAAATATGAAAGTATAGAAGTGTAAATGCTGTATTTATGGGAGCAGCTCGATACTTTATTCACAGTCTCAGAAGACAAAGTAACACATTTTAAAATGCACTGAGATGCAAAAACTAGATGAAAATGCTGCTCAGACAGCACCAAAGGCATATTTATATACACTTGGTTAGTTCAAAATTCTTGATTCACTCATTGTCGTCTGGCCGCTGGATGGAACATTAAGTTCAGCAGAGACAGTGTGTCCACAATTTGAAAGTGTCCACATTTAGAATATCTAATAAGTTGGAGGGAGACGAGTGGAGAACTTTAACGAAGGCTGGTGAAGGTCACGCCTGAGATGTTGATCACAGCATTGCCAGTGGTGGAGTTTTTCGGTTTGCTGCGCCTTATTAAAAAGTTCCTCATATAACTGAGCGCTTCAGATCTCGTCATTACGTATCCTGAAAAACTTTCTGAAGATTGAACATCATTCAATCTTAAAATGAACTTTAGGTCTCCGATGAATCCCGAAGACATGGAGGAATGTTTCACTAAAGCAGGCCGGACTGAAAAACTTTTAGAGACTTCATTAATCCCCCAAAAGAAGTTTTCTGTTACAGCCATATAATAAACAGCTAAAAAGTAGAAGGCACATTAAGAATCCAACACAAGAAGGGAAAAGCACATCCTCCAACGAGGCCAACTCTTGCTCTTGCATTTTTTAACAGAAGAGGTCCAGATTTGCACCAGAATGAACCAGGGGATATTGCAAAACTGAAATCCATTCTCTGCTCACTGAATGACAAGAAGACTGTGACCAGGGCATTCATTTCCTCAAGGCTAAATTGCTGTAACTCTCTGTACCTGAGAATTGGTCGGCCCTCTCTGTCTCGTCTGCAGCTGCTGCAAGACTTTGAACTCATGTTAAAAAAAATAATGCAAAGCTTTACTCCTGTACTTGCATCTCTGCACTGGCTACCTGTTAAATACAGACTTTATTAATGAAGGTCCCTTTTATTTATAAAGTCTATAAAGTCATGCATGTGTTGACACCAGGGTCCACTTCAGAACTTCTCTGTGCATACACTGTTAAAAAAATCCACATTTTTAACTGTACTTTAAAAGAAAAAAAAAAAAAAACATTTACTGTTCTTTTACAGATTTTGCCCATTTTGTTAAATTACAAATAATATCTAGCAAAATCACAGAAAAAAAGTTTTCATGTACTTGTTAACCCTTAAAAATATGATTAAAAGCTAAATAAATAATATCCACATCCAAAATCTGTTTTTAGAAAATTGGTAATTTGTTCTTTTACAATGTTTGACCGTAAAATCAAACAGTTTTTTTAATATATAATTTTTATTTTTTACTGTATTTAAATCAGAAAAAAAACATGATCTAACAGAATTTTTCAATTATTTTCATGCCTTTTATGGTTTTTGAGGGGTTTTTCTGGCCACCTTGCTGCCAGATTTTTACAACTTTTAAGGATTTTTTAAATTGTCTAAATATTTCAGAATTTTATAGATTTATATTATTTCTAAATAAAGTTTATTTTAGAAATTATCTTACAAATTGCTGTGCTGCTTAGTTTTTGGTCTTCCTGCTACTAACAAAACTAAAAACTGATTTTAAAAGTCTTCCTCCTGTCCTTCTTTATGCACACATTTTTGTTTCTGCCTGACCGACAACTCAAACAACACTTTGGTCAACTCCAGTTGTATAAAACGTGAGCTGGAAACAAATTGGACTTGATTTAACAGGTTCTTTCTCTGCCTGTGCTTCACCTCTCCACCGAGCTGCGTGAAATTCGGTTGGGTGGTTTTTACATTATCTTGCTGACAGAGAGACAAATAGACAAATGGCACAGATCTCGTACTTCTGCAGCAGCTCTGGTCTTGGCAGAGAAACAACAAACACGACAAAATTAGAAGCTAAGTATACAAAAGCTATATGCATTATATATGTGGTGTTGTAGGAAGCTGAGCAAATATATGGATCTTTAAATGCAGTGAGCACACTTTACCCAAACTCAGCCAGGCACTAATATAATCTCATGCAGTGTGTTGCCAAGTCAAGACGTGTCTGCTCGAGTTTCTGCCCTTTCAGATTTTCTGTCCATCAGCTCAAACCTGCAAGGATGGAAAATCAGAAAGCCTTTAAGGATGAAATCTGACTGCTTTCAAAAACACATTACAAACACGCCAAAGTAGTGAAATAAAACTGACTGCTGGCTGCGTGTTTCTGGGTCAATGTCGGCCTTGTTCCAGGGAGAGGTTAGCTCGGCACTTGAGAGACGGTCCCTAGCCTTTAGTGTTGAGGGTCAGCGCCTCCCAAAAGGGACGTGGAATATCTCCCCGACTCTGCACACATCACTGCGTCACATGAATAACCCCGGCAGCTTCCTGCCAATGTCAGGGACACACGGGGCATCTAAACGCCCACAGCGACAGCAGGGAGAAGAACCGAGAGGGAGGCGAGGACACATTTGTGACAGAACTCTCATTAAAGGCAGACATACAAATATTGTGTTTATTTTTTTTTTGGTTTTTCTTTTCTGCATAAGTGCACGAGTCTGTTTAGTTGTCAGCGGGACTTGGAGCTGAGCTTGACAGATCCAGCGCCATGCAGGCAAGCTTCAATGAAATGTTAAATAATTGATTGTTGCCTGGCAAGAAGAAAGTAGCAGGTGTATGCTGCTCGTAGTATATGACTCCGACTCACGCAGCGTATGAATCCATTAATTAAATCGAGGATAAACCGAACCCCGTAGATGAGAGCGAATTCCCCTGCTAGGTTCGCTAATTAAATCACAGCAATTATTTATAACGCAGTCATAAAGTTAAATTAATGTTTAATTTTTAAACAAACACAGTGAGGAGGGGGTGTGTGTATGTAGAGGGAACTACCGGTCACATAGTTAAGAGAGAAAAAATACCAATAAAAGTCTGCAGCAGGTGACAGCAGCATAAATGAAACACAGAACATGGCTGCGGCTCAAACGGAAGAACGCAACAGCTGAGATCATCCATCAAACGAAAGCTTTTAGCCCCACGAATGAGCTGAGGCAGCAGACGAAGGTGCAGGTGGAGGGAAAAAAAAATCAGTCACATATTTGTGCTCCGATAAAGCTGAGGCAAGCAGGAATTAAGTGAGTGAGGCGAACAGCTGCAAGGAAAAACAGTAGCTGCAGGAATATCATGAAAGCAACAGACAGAACAAACAGCCCGAGCAAAGAGCACATTCAATTATATTTAATTATATGATGTCAAAAACGGTTTGTCCAGTCGCTGCAGCAGACTGGCAGCTCCGGGCCTTCGTATCATCACGGCTCATCTCTATTTCACTCGCACAAGTCGCAGCAGACGGCCGTGGCATTTATATGTAATAAAAAAAACTGACTGGGATTATTGCGCAGGTATGAAAAACCCCAAACAAATGAATTTTCTTTCTCGCCTCCGGAAGAAAAGCTGCAGGACGCTAAACTCGTGTGGACACATTTCACCGACGACGCACAGCTGGATGTTTATTTCCGAGCTGGATGAAATGGTGGATCGTAATAAATCAGAGGGGTGGAGCATTCACTTTAATCTCACACTGACTGCTCGGAGTGGATGACATGCTGTGAATGCACAGGGGAAATGACAGCAAAATGCTTATTAGGGGTGCAGTCGTCAGGAGTCACCTTTAATTGCTTCGTTTTTTTTTATACGACGTGCACATTTTGCAGCAAATGCATGAAACAATGAATATTTCAGCAACACAAGCTGTTATTAAAGCAACAAGCTTGGCATTAAGCTGAGAGGGACTCGAGCGGCGTGGTGTGCTTCTCGCTGCCGACCGTTACTGAATATTAAAGGTTGAAGCAGGCAGGAGGAACATCGAATGCAAATGAAGTGTTGGTGATAGTTGCTTATATTCCACGTGACTGTTTTGCCTCCATACAGCTCCGACGTATTTGCTGGTGACCTTTGCTTTTTCTTTTTTACTAAAAAACGATGAAATTGAGGTGATCGTTCTCCTCCGGATGCAGACAATCCGTTGCCGTATTGTTATTTGCGCCATCTGCTCGTGCTGATACAACAGGCCTTCCACAGAGATTTACACTCCACCTCTGCAGCTGAATACACACTATAATTACACTCGTCGTCTCTAACCCCAGCAGACTCTGCGTCCGTCCAAGCCGCCGTCGGAGCAGAAAGATGTCAAGTCAATTTCTTTTTCTGTGCACCAAAATCATGCAAACTGTCAGTGCTGAGCTTATTAAAGATGTATTATTTCCACTTGGCCTGTCCCCCGTCTGAACTTCTTTTGTTGTGACAAAATGCTTATTGTAATTCAGATTTTATTGTCATTTGTATTCTGTGGGTCTGGCGTTTTTTTTTTAAATATAAATTATTTATGTGGTTAATATTTGGCTCCCCTCATGATTAGCTGTTCTGCTATACAGATATTACCGCTTCACTTTATGAATCTGATGATTTATGAAGGTCCATGGCCAAAATTTGCATCTTTAATAAACTCAGTAGTGACACGGTGCAGGAGTTCAAGTTTTTCTTTGGCATGACTGATGAGCTTAAAATTACCTGTTTGTTTGTCTCACAGGGTTTTACAGTCTGTACACGCAGCCCATAGTCTGAGACTTCTGATTTGGCCGAGGAAAAAACACCACAAGAAACAAGTGAAGGAAGAAACTTCAGGTCAAACAACAGATCTGTGTTCCTGGAAACACAGACATGAAGTTAAAGTCGTACAATTTAAAAAGAAAAAAAAAAAGAAAGAAAAGAAAAAGAAAAAGTTATAGATTTTTTTCTGATTTTATTTTACAGAATTTTTGTATTTTGGATACACAAGAAAACATAAAAAGTTGGCAGGAAATTCATGTGTAGTGCAGAATTTTTTAAAAACCTTTAGCTGTAAATAGCCATAAAATGTACTTTTTTTTTTTTTTTTTTTTAAAATAGAAAATCAATTTTTTTGAAAAAATAAAAAAATAGGCTTAGTTCGTAATATGTGATTTTCATAATATTTTCTATTTTTCAATTACAGGAAACTTACATTTAAGTGTAATACTGTAACTATATTTCTAAAATTAAATAAAATTTAAAAAACTCATTTAAATGTACATTTACAGCAAGGAAATGTTTTTTCAATATGAAAAATATTAAATTTTTCTGAGAAGGTTTTTTTCTGTATTTATATTGCATTGTTGGCAACCCTGATGCCAGAAGATTACTTTTAGTTCTGATTTTTTTTTTCAGTGTATGCAATGGAAGTTGCCAGTAAAAAGTTGTGAAAACAAGAGTAAATATTTGTAAAATAATAATATTTTTTAGCAGATTTAAATACAGCAAAGCAGTTACACATCGCAATACAGCAAATTACCAAATTTACAGGAAGTATAGATTTTTACATGGATTATTTTTCACTTTGGGCCTCTTCTTTTACAAATCTTTTTTCTTGTTTTTTTTTGTGTGATTGTCGTAGTTATGTGTAATTTGACAAAACATGAGGGGGGAAAGCACATTCAAAACAGAGTTAAAACCATTTTTATTTTATTTATTTATTTATTTTACAGAGAATTGTGGGTCAGAAGGATCAGAGGAACATGTTGGCTTGCATACTGCGAAATCTGACTGGATTAGTGTTATTTTTGGCCGACTACATTTGACATACTGTTTATTGGGACATACTAAACCTGCTCCTCACCTACTGCATAAGATGGTAGTGCAGATATTCAAACTGTTTTAAAAGGAAAAATGTATTCGTATGGCTGTAGGCACCTTTACAGAAGACATGTTGAGCACATGTGCAGTAGAGGAGTCTTGGACCTGAGCATCAGCTCTCTTGGCCTGTGTGCCACCGGGGCAGCTAATGAGCAATGTGAAGCCCAGCCAAGTTCTCGATCTCCTGCCCACAACATCACGACAGACCCAGTCTGGGCACGAAGCCAGAACTGGAACAAAGTGCTGGTCTGTCACGGACAGCCTGAGTGGATGAGCTCGGTGGCTGCAGGCTGTGGGTGGGTTTCCGTTATTCCTATAAGATGTGGGCGTGTGTGAGCTTAAGGTTGGAGTGGACGGAGGTAATCTGTTTTCAATTGAACTCTGAGTAAACAACAGGGACGGAGGTATTGATTACTTTTCAGGTAATTTCTGGATTTCGAAGCTGGTGCCCTTTAAGAGTGTGTGTGTGTGTGACTCTGTGTGTTCGGCCATCTGTTCCACTCTATAGATTTAATGTATTATCCACTCTCACTGACGACATGGGAGTCTTACAAGATCTGCTTTTGCAAAGTTAAATTATGTGCAACCGGGCCAGTATAAGTAACAGAGTTTAATTTAAAAGGGTCGGACCAGGAGAACGTGTGGATTTCTGCCAACTACTTCTACATGAACTTGTATAAATCTGTATGTGAGTCTTCACAAGCCTCTCTTTGCCTAAATCTAAACCCCTTCACCCGATGTTTCTGAGGGAGTTCAGACGAACAGCCCACGATCCTTTGCTCCCGTCTTATCAGACGTTAATGACAGAACTGTCTGTAGCTTGTCACCCAGAGAGACACGCTGGCCTTGATTAATCCACCTCCTCTCTCCTCTGTTCCCCTCATCCAAGCCCTCTCTGTCTTTTTTTTTTGTCTTCAGTCTTGACAAATGGACTGTCTGGTCCAGCAAGCGAGAGAATGAGGTTGGAAGACTCGCAGAAAATAAAACAACGTCAGGGTCAGCTATTGATGAATCCCCGAAGGCAGCGAGTGAGCCAGAGGAAAAAAGAGATATCAGGAGGGGGGATGGCAGCGAGAGAAAACAAGTAAAGAAGAAAACCTCCCTTCCCCTGTGTAAAGCTCTGAAAGTGAGCGTGGCTGAGGAACGGTGTGGAAAATGTGATCACAGTTTCAATTTGAAGCTGTCAGGAGTAAATAAGAAGTGTGCGGCTGGAAGGCACAGAGGGCAGGATTACCGAGGCCCGCTCTGCTGCAGCTCATTTCCACCTTTACTACAAAAAAAACCCCCTAAAGAGTAAGAGACTTTAAACTGCTTAATGCCAGCAGGGCAGGAGGATAAGCCAACACAAATATATAGATCCAGTATAGAAAACTGCAAATGCATCGCGGTGAAAACTCAGCAGCTAAATGTGGATTATGATGAGGAGAATCCTGAACCTCCCTCAAGCTTGTGCATCTGCAGTTTCCTCTTCGCAGAGAAACAGCTGCAGATGTGATGTCACTCTCTGCAATTTCTTAGCCGAGACAAAAATAACTTGGATTCGGATGTAAAATATGCATCCCGTGGAACGTGTCAGAGGGGATTATAGGCACTCGGTCACAGAGATATCGAGCAGTAAGTTAGAAATCATCAGACTGCTTAGCGAGGAGGGGAAAAAAAAAAAGAGGTCAAAGTTGAGGAGGAAAGCTTTAGTTAACTTTAGTCTCAGCTTATATCTGAACGAGTGAGGTCAAGTGTGACATACAAATGCACATTCAGGGAGCTGGATGCAACAATTGCTCTTTAAGTCTCCTCTGAGCTGACATCTATTTATGCTTTATGCATCAAAATAAAAGCATATTGCCCCCAAACTAAAACTATAGTACAGCAGCCTCCCCAGAGCATCCTCAGCCTCCCACCACATTTGCCTCAACAGCATTGATGTCCTGCTTATTGGAAACATTTAAATGCAAAACAATGAACTGCAGGCGGCGAAAAAAACAAAAAACAAAACGTGTTAAACATGTAGAAATTTCTTCCCGCAACTCTTCATTTGGGACTTTTATTCAGATCCAGCTCCGGTACCTTTATTAAATGATAAGTGGGTATGCGTGCGAGATGTGTGCGCGCTGCCCATATTTAATGTGGCATCAGATCAGCCGGTTCACACAATAGCCTCCCACATCGTATGCAGATTGAAGCAGAGCGGAGGATAGTGGGCGGATTAGAAAGCTCTGGGGTTATGTTTCTCTTTTACTGTGGTTTTTCGAGCCGGTTTTAACAGCTCAGACAAGAAGAATCCAAATCAGTGCAGATGATATAAGCGAATGAACCGGGGGTGAACACAATAAAAACCAATTAGATGTGCACAAAAGGAGACATTTTCCATGCTTGGGTTTTGCTGGAGTGGTGGGGAAAGAAAAAAAAAAAGCTGTTATCAGTAAGTGTACATTTCAGAAATTGGATTTTTAAAATGACTTTAAGAAAGCAGAGAGCTCGTGTTCCCCCCTTTTGGCCTCTGCTGCTTCACGTGCATCGCTTGAATTTAGAGAAATACTTTCACAAATGCACAACAGCTTTCTTCATCTGCATACCACACACATATCGCAGCAGCACTCGACTGCAGGAGGTGGAAATATCTTGCTGACCACTGCCTCGTTTTTTTTTTTTGCTTTAAGCTTGTTAGAGCTCGGTCCAGGAGAGCCGATTAGGACACGAGGCCAGTAAGCTGAGCGCTGCAATGCACACAGCTCAAATTTAACATCACTACAAATGTCAGGAAGTGAGGAAGGAGGGGGGGGGGACAGAGTGGAAATAGATTGGAAGCCCACCACTATAAATCAAACTTATGCAATCGCTAAAGGTACAATAGAAGCCAAACAC